>NW_022631063.1:9615360-9844740 GCF_010015895.1 Lontra canadensis
TGGAAGGACCTGAAGGTACAGAAATATGAGATGGAGGCATTCGCATATCAGGTAGACAGGGCAAGGAAACAAGGTGAAGGATGAACAGGGAAGCTGCTTTCTTAATAGAAGCTGCTTTAAAAATTTTTTTTAGTTTATTTTTTTAAGGATTTATTTACTTTAGAGAGAGGGAGTAAGTGTGTGTCTGTGGTGGGAGGGGCACAGGGAGAGGGAGAGAGAATATATATATATTTTTAATTTTATTTATTTGTTTAAGAGAGAGAGAACAATGAGAAAGCATGAGCAGGGGGAGGGAGAGGGAGAAGCAGACTCTTTGCCCAGCAGGAAGCTCGATGCTGAGCTCGATCCCAGGACCCCTGGGATCATGACTTGCGCTGAAGCAGACACTTAACCAACTGAATCACCCAGGCACCTCAAGGAGAATCTTTATTTTTTTAAATATGTATTTATTTTTATTATTGTGTTCAGTTAGCCACTGTGTAGTACCTCATTAGTTTTTGATGTAGTGTTCAGTGATTCATTAGTTATGTATAATACCCAGTGCTCATCACAACACCCTGTTACCCCTTTCCCCACCCCACTACTATATCATTCTTAAAGGGTCTATCCAACAAGAAAATCTAACAATTGTAAATATCTATGCCCCCAGCATGGGAGCAGCCAACTATATAAGCCAGCTGTTAACCAAAATAAAGAATCAGATCGACAATAATACATTAATAGTAGGGGATTTTTAACACTTCACTCTCAGCATTGGACAGATCATCTAAACAGGAGATTAACAAAGAAACAAGAGTGTTGAATGACACATCGGACCAGAAGGACTTCTTAGATATATCAAGGAGAGAGAATCCTAAATGGGGTTGATCTCATGACCCTGAGATCATGACCTGAGCGGAAACCAAGAGTCGGACAGTTAAGTGATTGAGCCACCCAGGTGCCCCCGCCTTTTTTTTTTTTTTTTTTTTTAAGTAATGCTTAATGCTATCATTTTTTGTTGACTCAGGAAGCTGGTTGAGTTGGCAGAGCTTTTTATTTTTATATTAAAAGAAACAAATTACTGCTTTAGTTCAAGTAATAAATAATGCATTTCTAAACACAGAACAAGTATATATAAAAAATAGCGAGGGAAAAAAGGTCAAAAGGAACCTGGGGCAGAATGATTTCTGTGCAGCTCAATATTTTCTGCTTAGTGGTCTGACAAGGCCAAAAGTAGGATTCTCGCTCAACTGTCTGATTCAAAATAAAATGGCACAGTGCTTTACCAGTGGAAGGTTGATCAATTCTCTAGGATAATATATGCCATTTTAAAATAGTAAATTTTAAGTCATTATTTGAATGATTTAATAGTAATCAGAAATTTTCAGCCGATTATCAAGTTAAAGTTACTACAAACAAGTTAAAAATATTACCAGCTGGTTGAACAGAATGAGCTTGTTCTTAATCACATATATACACAAATGTCTTTTTTTTCTTTTACTTTACAGCGTGCTTTTGTGGTCAAAGGAAAAAAAAAGCAGGTTGGTTATGTTTTTGGTATCAGCATCTCCCTGAGGCTTATACTAACTTTGGTTTAGTGTTTTTCTCCTAAAGCAGTTGTTTCTTCAACTTCTGGGGGTTCATAGATCCCTTTGGTACCTGATGAACATTATGGACGCTTTACCAAAAACAGTGCAGTCCCACCTTACTCCTGCAACAGATCGTATGGGTTTCAAGGAGTTTCAAGGACCCCAGGTTCAAGTCCTGCTTTAAATCCTAGCTTTCTTTCTACACATCCTGGGGAAGGGAGACAGCGAGCTCAGGCTGCTGAGTGATGATGTCCGCCATGATTAATGGCGGTAGGGCTCCTTGTAGGTAGTTCCTGGAAATACTGGGTTGGTGGTTGTGACTTAATGGTTAAGAGGAGTTTTGCACTAGGAACTAATCACTTAGTGTTTGTGGACTGCAACGGGTTAGGTAGAATGGAAATAAAGAAGACCACCAAACTGCTTCCTCCTAGGCAGTCTGCTGTGTTAACGGTTTTGACTGATAGGATCTTGTTAACTTCTTAGTAATGGAGAATAGCTTCCTTTCTGAGTTTCTACATCCAGGTTAGGCCTGTGCACTTTGAAAGGAAGCAGATGTTAATGTCTTAACCCAAACGGGTATCCTCTCTGACAGGTCTGGTTGGTGGAACAGAGGCTGGGAGCAATTTGGGGATGGTCCCTTTGTCAAAATCCTAAAACTCCTGAACTGAAGACAAAGGCTTATAGTTGCAAAATTACACAGAGGAGTGAAAATGAAATACCTTTTTGGACCCTTAACAGGAAATATACATTTCTACAAGGAGGAAGTGGCTGAGAGCCATTCTTTTTCAAAGAGGCTATGGTATAGTGTCAGGGCAAGACTTCAGGATTGAGAGTAAAAAAACCTGGTTCAAATCCTGCCTCTGTATCTTATCAAGCTTCTAGGATTCTTGGAAAGTGATTCCACCCAAGCATATACAGGCCTCATTTTTTTTTTTTAAGATTTTATTTCTTTATTTGACAGACAGAGATCACAAGTAGGCAGAGAGGCAGGCAGAGAGAGAGAGGGAAGCAGGCTCCCTGTTGAGCAGAGAACCCAATGGGGGGCTCGATCCTAGGATTCTGAGATCATGACCTGAGCTGAAGGCAGAGGCTTAACCCTCTGAGCCACCCAGGCTCTCCCACAGGCTTCATTTTGTGCCTTCGAGTTCTGAATGTTGCTGGTGAAATTGTGACAGTAGGAATGTCAACACTGCAGGCTTAATTTTGGGCAAGTTTCTCAACTTCCTGAGCTCAGTTTCCTTGTTTGTGAAATGAGCCTA
The DNA here is from genome assembly GCF_010015895.1 of Lontra canadensis. Classification (NCBI taxonomy): domain Eukaryota; kingdom Metazoa; phylum Chordata; class Mammalia; order Carnivora; family Mustelidae; genus Lontra; species Lontra canadensis. The sequence goes on from NW_022631063.1 coordinate 9,618,188, forward strand.
ACATCCGTCTCATGGTGTCGTTACATGGAATTCAACGAAATGACATATACTGTGAATTTCCTCAGTTCTAAGACACATATTCCCCTCCTTCTGCCCACCCCTGCAATGCTAAAAATTCTCTGAAATTGAGATGGCCTCTAGGAGTGGTCCAGGTTTTATGCTACCTGAACCTTATATATATATATTTTTTGAACCTTAGATTATTTGGGGACTTTATAAAAGAAGAGAATGTAAAATAATGCATGCAAGATTAAGTAAGAATGTGAATGTTTTTTGAGATGAGAAAAAGTATGGCAACAAATTAGAAAATTATAAAAAGCTGACATAAAGCACAAAAACCATAAAAATCCACAAAACACCATAATATTTATATTAACTTCACATGTCTGACACACTTCTATAATACCTCTTTGTCCTTTTTTTTTTTTTGCTATATAATTGGTGATTTTGCCATGACATTTTCTTTTTTTTTTTTTTTTTTTAAAGATTTTATTTATTTATTTGAAAGAGAGGCAGTGAGAGAGAGCATGAGCGAGGAGAAGGTCAGAGGGAGAAGCAGACTCCCCGCGGAGCTGGGAGCCTGATGCGGGACTCAATCCCGGGACTCCGAGATCATGACCTGAGCTGAAAACAGTCGTCCAACCAACTGAGCCACCCAGGCGTCCCGCCATGACATTTTCTATAGAGAGATTAAGTAGACAAGTTCAGTCTTCCTTCTCTACAGTTAAAATTTTTAACCATATATAATTTACAAAAGTGTTTTCCAGCTTTACTACTTACTATAGGTAATGTCAGATAAATTTTTCAAGATTGTTGTCAAATTTGGGAAAATCTCTGTGAAGTTTCTTTCAGATGTGAGATGTAAGATTTGGAAGAATTTTTAACAGGTTAATTTTTGGGCCTCTTATACTTTAAACCTTGTTTCTTTGCTGTTCTCAATGCCGTATATTTCTGGTGTGCACAGTGGGACATGTTTATATTAGATACAGTCTTGAGCCTGGCACCTCCCACGGTCAAGAGAGCAGCCATGGTGGAGGGCAGACATGGTGGAAACAATTGCAAAACAGGCTGACTAGCAGTAACTTCATCGTATGGATAGAACTCTGACCGCATAGACCATATCCCACTGCTCCCAGACTAAATGCATCCCCAACTCAACTTCCCCTTTTGGAAGATCCCCAGAATTGCCCATGGTCTTGCTAGGCGCCCAACACGAGGGGAAGTGTGGTAGAGGGGAAGTCAGAGTAGAAGGAGACAGTGGTCTGAATGCAGTTAAAATATCTTTTGCAAATTTTACAAAAACATACGGTCATGTGAACGCATTGCAGAGGCCCCTCTGGGAATCTTGGAAGCTTCCGTGCAAATGTGGGGGCCTTGAGGCTTATTATTATTTCCTTAGCTTCACAGTGAACACACCCTGGATGGTATCTTTCTGTTCACTGCTAGTGTTTTTGCTTTCCTGGCGATACGTGAGCTAATGGGTGTGTTATAGGTGATGGAGGCTTAGCTCCTACAGAGTATGTGTACAGCATCTGACACAGTGCCTGGCACACACCAGTGCATTAGTAAGTGTTCCTTCCTTCCTCCCTTAGTAAAAAACCAAAACACAGGGTTCCATCAGTGGTAGGGGGCGATGCCTTTCAAGAGTGTTATTGAAGAATCAGCTTTATATATGTTGATATACCATTAGTTTGTCTATAAAAATTTTAAATTGCAGTTTTTGAATTCATGTGTCTTCATTCAAAGTCAATAAAAAGTGATGGATGGGTAACCAGCAGGTGCCCAGGGACAGAAGAAGTCCCATTGCTTTGCCAGTGGTCGATGATAATGTACTTGCTTCTAGCCGATTGCTAATACGCCAGGCCCATTGCTAAGAAATGGGAGAAAAATGGGCTACAATGTATTGAAGACACCTGACTTTTGCAGAGTGAAGGAGAATTCCCCCCAGAAACAGTCTCGACCTTGCTCCTCCACCTTCCTGAGGGCGTGTGAGGACAGTCTGAGCTCAAGTCCAGTCAGGATGCAACAAAAGCCATTATGTTCTTTTTGTTACTATTTCCTTCTTCAACTTCTCTTTCACTTTTTCCTTTCCTCCATCCATTTTGCCCACATTTTCTAAATTGCTTACCTGTTGTCACTTCCTGAGAAAAGAGGAAGGATTCCATTTTTCATTGTATGCTAGTGCTCGTAAGTATGCTGACTCGCCTGACTCCCCACCCCTCAAAACTATATACATAATCTATTTATAGGGGTACCTGGGTGGTTCAGTCAGTTAAATGTCCCACTCTTGATTTTGGCTCAGGTCATGATCTCAAGGTTATGAGGTCAAGCCCCAAGTTGGGCCCCATGCTGGATGTGGAGCCTGCTTGAGATTCTCACTTTCCCTCTGCCCCTGCCCCTTATCCTTGCACTCAGACTCTAAAAAAAAAAAAAAACAAAAACAAAAAAAAACACCCAAAACCAAAAAACAAAAAAACACCAAACAACTGTTTATAAAATTATACACACACACACACACATACACACACAAGATTAAGGCATGGAATACTGAAATACAGTGACTCTGGGAAGTCCATTTGTGAGTCAGTTAAAAGGCATGTATATTTCTTCCTATGGAACCAGCTCAAATTTGCTGTAATTCTGGGGCTGCTTGCATGTTTCGTGTAAGACCGTATGATAGGGCTGCTGTCAACCATGGCAACCTCATTTGTCCTGTACCCTGGGTCAAGCTCCATTTCAGAGTAGGCATAATTATGTCTGTGTTATTTCATGAACAACATAGGGATTGTGAATATTAAGATTCATTCCAGAATGAGCAAGAAATTGACCAGATTAAAGGGATAAAATAAAAAAGCAAGACTTCTTTCAATTTTCAATGAGGAGTTTGGTGTGTCTGTAATCTGATTGTGTAACAGATGTTTTCCTTAAAGTAATTAGGATGCTATGTTGGTTCTAAGTATTATGATTTCCTGTTTGGAACCCAGATACCTTCTTGATATGTCCCCAATACTGTATTTCTGGAAATGACTACAACCAATTACATTAGCTCTTACTCCTTCATTTCAGTGTGGTTCACCAGACAGGAACCAGGCTGTCCAAGTGTGCGACGCAGATAGTACAAGGCGAGGCAGTGGGTAGAAATAGTCTAAAATTATGCCAAGGTGCTGTGTGGTCTGAAGGAGGGTCTAAGTGGAGGACTGCAACATAGCTGCGGGGTAGGGAGGGGGCCATGTGTTGGATGTGTTGAATGTCTGAGATGTCTTACCCAACTGAGCTGATATTTCGGGGTGATTGGGGACTCTGTTTCATCTGATACCAAGTTCACTTCTGGTGTTTGACTAGTGAGGATGACTATTACCACATCGATGATGAAATTTATCTTTAAAAAATTTCCCTTAAATGTAGTAGGTGTCTCAGCATTAGGACAAACCTGAGAAGTGTCCTTACAGTCTCCTTAATGTCACTACTGTTGTAAATTGTGATGCCTTACTTACAAAGCCCTTTCCATACTGTACAGCAGGTATCGTCATTCCCATTTTACAGATATTTAAACTGAGGCACAGGGAGGTTTGTTCATTACATGTGGCTTACAGAGTAAGCAGCAGAGAGGGGAACTGCACCCCACTTCCCTGACTCCATTTTGTCCTGTTCCTGCTGTCTCCCCATGATAGCACATTCCACACAGCAGCCATGGCAGGGGTTCATGGGAAAATGACATGGGTCTTTAGTACCCACAGGGTCCCCTCTGTGCTCTGTGAATCTGCCAGAGAAGCAACACCCTCCAGTGCTAAGGGGTGTGGGCCCTCTCCCCATACACATGCTGGTGGCAGGGGGACTGAGGAAAGTCCACGGGAGACGGATTTTTTTTTTTTTAAGATTTTATTTATTTGATGGACAGAGATCACAAGTAGGCAGAGAGGCAGGCAGAGAGGGGGGTGGGAAGCAGGCTCCCCGCTGAGCAGAGAGCCCAATGTGGGGCTCGATCCCAGGACCCTAGGATCATGACCTGAGCCGAAGGCAGAGGCTTAACACACTGAGCCACCCTGGCGCCCCGGGAGATGGATTTTTATAACATCTGCATTGACCTGCTCAAAGATCCAGAAACATCTTCTGGCTACCCAGGGTGAGCTGAGAGTTAAGGCATTTATAGCATGGAGAAAACACATTCTTCTCAAATCCGTTTCTACCATCATCTGTATATCTAAGTTCTGAAAAAGGAGAGAAAGATTGAGCAAACCTACTTTGGGCCAAATTAGGGTGTTTGTGTGTGCATGTGTCTCTCCTTCTTCCTCCTCTGAAACTGAAGACAGGAGGCACACTTCAATGGTGTCTTGTCCTCTGGATACACAGAAGAAATACCCAGAAGAAAGGCACTGTGGGGATCTTGCGAAAAACATTCAGCCTAGGAACGTGCAGAGCGATGGAAAACAAGATACTCAGAAAGCAGAGACATTTTCAACCCCGTTTGGTAAAAGCAACGCTTTCCAGTCCCACTCAGTTGCAGGACGCAAGAGCCCGAGACAGCTCACTGTGAAAGAAGTGGTTATTTACGGCGTAGATAACAGCCCAGCGGGTTTAATTTCCCCCAGTCTTATAAGAGCGTGTAACTTGAAACCGGTTTAATGAAATAACTCCCGGATTTCAATGGCTGATGACTCGGGGCCAGAAAGCCCGGAACCACCACGGTTACTAAGGATGTGGTGGACAGGGGGCTGGGAACCTACTGGTTTCGGTAACCATGGACCAAAGCAGGTCTTCTTCAATGATCCTTCCAATAGTTTTCCTCCAGGCCTGGGAGCGGGGAGGCCTTTGAGAAGGCCAGGGAGGGCTGCCAGGAGTCACAGCTTCGGACTGTGTGACTGGGCTCCGTGCATGAACCCAGTCTCATCCCCCACGCCGTGTTCCCCAGCGTGGAACCCGGTGTCACCATGCTCCCCCTGAGCCTGAACCCCTCCCCCCAACCTCTTCCCAGTGCCCCCCACGTGGGGACCCCATCACTGTGGACTGCTCAGTGTAACTGGTGGTTCTCCCTGGGCTGGGGCTGCTGGGAAGGCAGGGAATCCTTGGGGCTTTGAAGGCCAACGGTTTTGGATTTGGCAAGGCTAAGAGGTCTCTGGATATAGTCAAGGGCACGGTGCTCATGTGCAGGCAAGAAGTTCTCACCTTGCCGTGAACAGGGCTGGGCGTCTCTCCTGCTCTCCCAGAAGGGTCCCAGAAGGTCACTGACACAACACGCTCTTCCTGGTACATGAGGTCCAGGAGCTTGGAGTCAGAGCAACCAAATTTCAAAACCTGCTGCCCCTGCCCAGCCCCTCAGAGAATTACTTAACTTTTTTTGAACTGTCATTTCTTCAACAAGAAAATGAGGGTAATGATAATTGACTTTGTGGAATTGCTGAGAAGATTAAGCAAAATAAGATATGGCATCTTCTTTCGCTTCTATGGCCAAAAGTAGGCCTCTGCTCATTTTGGCCATGGGGAAAGATGCCCACCCCTCAGCTGGTTGATGTTTGCCAGAAGACACCTTAATATGTTCATCTTTGTTAAAGGAAATTGGGAGCAGAGGGTCAATCCCCAATTTTTCATCAACTCAGTTTATGTGACATATATTTACAGTATCTTCTAGGCCAGGCACGGCGGGCCCAGAAATGAATAAGGCAGAGCTCTGCCGGTAGTAGGAGTGTAGAAGTACTTTCTGGTATGGTGGGTTTTAATTATGACCCATGGTAGGAAATATCACAGTGCAGTACACATTCACACACACGGTATTTATACGAAAACTGAAACAAAAGTTTCTTGAAACCATACTTGCCCTTGCGTGCAAAGCACTATGATATTTTTATGCTCTTTTGTTTCATTAAAAATGCTGATGGTGATGCACTACATTGATTTTATGCCTGCTTATGGATCATGACCTTCAGTCTGAAAAATACTGACTCTGACCTTCTGAATGAGTGGGGCTGGCAGGAGCCCTTGTGAAAACTGTATGGGAGTGTAGGAAGGCGGACACTCAGAGGGAGCAGAAGGGGGTCTCGATCTTGATGATTCTAAGTCAGTCCTGAATTCCATCTCCTTTGATTATTGGTTGAGGGATGGACCTGTGACACTATTCTAGCCAATGATATAAGAAGAGACATCTTCAGATGAGCTCCTGGGAATGGTTTTCCCTGATCCAAAAAAGGGGCACAAGGAAGAGGCATTCCTTTTTCTGACCCTGGGAATGGTTGCCTACATGTGTTGCCTGGACCTGGGGCAGGACCATAATTAAATACAGAAACAGAATATGTAGGCCCCAAACCTGGTCATCACAGTGTGTGAAGGAAAGGGAGAGCCAGAGTTCCTGATGAATTCTGAGCCGCTGAATTATCCAACTTTGAAATTGTCCTTCTTTTGGACCAGCTATATGAAACAATGTCTTTTTTCTTACTGTTTAAACTTCTTTTAATTGGGGTCCTCGGTTGTTTCTATCTCAAACGACAGAGTGGTTTACCTGTGTCTTGCTTCTGGAGCATGTGCCTATGAATTTTTACCTTTGACTCACCTGGGAGTGAGTCAAAGTCCCAGACTTTTACTGGGAGTCAGTAAAATTAAGCTAAGGCCACTAAACTATTCCTGCAATGTTGTATTTAGTCAGGTTCACACCATATAAACAGACACTTTCTCATTATTTTTTGTAAACTGCAAAATGACTGAATCAATCTTAAAATTTTAGTTAACCAATGCAACACTAATTCAGTGGTGTGATTTGGGGCAAGTTACTTAACCTCTCTGTGTCTCAGTTTCTTTATCGGTTTATGAGGCCAGGTTATTTGACTAGAGATGATTCTCACCTCTAAGATTTTGTGATGCTATAGAGTAGTGCCTGAATAAAATTCCACAGGGAAAGGAGTTTGCCTTTAAGTGGCTGTCGTGACTATTAGTGGGGCCTTCCTACTCGAACAGGAGGTCTGATTTGGGAAGTTGGGGGGGGTGGTGGTCATATCTTGAGATTTGATAGGATAGGGCTAGCAATCAGAGGATCTAGATTCGGTGGCCACAAAAATCTCAGAGGCTACATCATTCCTGTGTATAAAGCTGTCTTGGACACTTCACTCTGTATGGGCATGGGTTTCCCCTGCCATTTAATGGTGATAAGGGTACCTCATCTGTTGACTTTTCAAGGTGATGTAAGAATCAAATGAAGGAATATAAGGACAAGCACTTGGTCAATCACTAGTGTGTAATGCCAAAGATTTTGCTATTTTGGTGACGTTAAACCATAAGTGTGCTAGCTTGTGAAATTCTGTGCTGTGTGTGTAACAGACTCACAGAAACTCTTTCAATCTGATTTTATGCTGGGGGAAATCACTGTGTTCCTTGGCTGTGCCCTCTGGCTCTCTTTTCTTCTGTCTCCTTTTGGAAGGAACTGTTGATGGCTGCACAGAAGGCACAGTCCTCTCATTTTATTCCACGACTTATCTCACTTGCTCATAAATAACTTGCATTATTTCTATAACAAGGGAACAGAGCAAATGGGTTGAGGGTTGGAGAGGTGTTTGGGGTTGAGTACAGAATTGCCCGGGGTTGATTTTCTCTTAGAAAAACCCAAACTTTCATTCAAATACAATTTTGGCTCAGAAATCCAAACCCCTGGTGATCCTCTGTAGGCAAGTCAATGAATTAGGCCTAAATAAACAAACATGTTGATTTACTGTTCCCTGATAATGCGGTCTGGTTTTAAAATAAAAGGCCCCTAAAATAACTTAGGGGCCTCTGGGTGGTTCAGTGGTCATCATCTTCAGCTCAGGTCCTCATCCCAGGACCCTGGGATCGAGCCCCACATCAGGCTCCCTGCTCAGTGGGGAGCCTGGTTCTCCCTCTCTCTCTGCCTGCTGCTCCCCCTGCTTGTGCTCACACTGTCTGTCAAATATATAAATAAGATCTTTAAAAAAGCGGGGGGGGGACTAACTTAATTATTTCAAACTAAATGTGTACAGTCAAGCTCTTCCGGCCTTTCCTCCCCCAGTATGAAATTCTACAGGTCTTACTCATTCTTGTTGGTGATCTAATCTAAAGTACTGAGAGATTAAATGATTTCCCTAACTGGTGAGTGTCTCTTACAAAACCCGTCATTCGACCTGAGGTTCAATGCCTGGGCTCTGCTCCTAATGACCATCCCATATGTCTCTATAAATAGACCATTATTGAATGCTTTTTATCAGGCTTCAATTGGACAACAACCATGACTCTCAACTTCCCTTCCTTCCCTCTCATCTGATTTTAAATTATCTCCGACAGTCAGGATATGATAAGTCTACTATGTTCAGAGTTCAGAGTTTTGAACAGATTTTTCCAACATAAGGCAGGCTAGAAATACATATTTTAGACAAAACATGGAAATCCTACCAAGTGGTGGTGAATTCCCTCTGAGTTTCTCTCTTCCCTTGCAGGAAATGTGGCTCAGGTCTCCTGTCCTTGTTAACACCAGCTTCTCCGGTCTGGCTCTAAATCATTGCCTTGGCAACGCCACTTCCCACGGTCCACAAAGCTTTGGACAGCCGGTCTCTATTTTGCCTTTGTCTCCTATTCATTGGCCAATAGGGTACTAAAGCCTGTGACCTGGCTCATCCCAGCTTTGTTTTGTCCAAACTCTTTTGTGCAAAGAGGAAAACCAGGATTTTGAAGCATGCTCTGGGCAGGGCTGGCACAGCGCCCTGCAGAAAACCACAGCTCCTGGATTTTAGAGCAGGTGAACATGAACACTTTGAACAGAGAGGAGAGTCTGGCCAAGACAGCACTGGAGTGGGACAGGGTCATCCTTTTAGAATGCCTCTTCTCTGTTTTTAATATACCCTGAGTCCTCTTCCCTCCCAGGGAGCTTATGAGATGAAGGTGTCCCACAGAACACGTCCCGCTCACAGGCCTATGCTGACGCTGCAGATCTGGCAAAGCCTGTATCTTTCCAACTGGCATGCACATAAGGATGACTTATCATGAACTCTGCAAAAGTCAGGAGAGGAGGCTTAATTTAGTAAAATTAATTATAACATAAACACAACATAAGTTTGTTCTAATCAACAGTTTCATCTTCATTGAGCAAGGCTTTACAACTGGTTCTAGAGGGGAAAGGAACTGACATTTCCTGAAAGCCCTCTAGGTTCCAGGCTCGTTAATTCTCCCAACAACCCCATGACCCCCTCACCCTTTTGGAAGTCGTGCCAAGAGTCTGTGGCGGTAGTGGTTGTTGATGCTGGCGAGAAGCAAGGAGGGGATTTCAAAAGCAGTATCTGAGCTGCAAGACACTTACTTGACCTGGGAGTCGTCCCTGGTGAGCGGTTACACCCACCAGGACTCTAATGGCCAGGGGTACTGGCATGACTTCCCATCAGCACTTGGAAAACACACTGTATGACCCCTTCAAGTTATGTTGACCTCAACTGCATGCCTATGTTGTGGGACAAAGTTGGTTCAACCAACCATATCTTAGAGTAACACCATGACTTTTTAAGACCTGTATCTTAGTTTCAGCTGCTGTACCAGAAGGCCACAGCCTGGTGGCGTAAACAACAAATGCTTATTTCTGACAGTTCTGGAGCACGGCAGGTCTAAGAGTAAGGTGCTGGCAGACCTAGTCTCTGGTGAGGGCACCCTCCTTGGTTTGCAGATATCTTCTTGTTGTATCCTCATGCAACCAACAGAAAAACCATCTCTCTTGCGTTTCTTTTTGTAACAGTATAAGCCCATACACAAGGCTTCATTCTCATGGCCCCATCTCTGAACACCAACACACCGCGGCAGGGGGGTGTTTAGGGTTCCCACGTATGAATTGTGGTAGGGACACAAACATTAAGTCCATGACAATTTGGTTTCAATGTCTCTGAACATATCCGATTAATCAAAGGTACTTGAGTACTTGAGTATGGATACATCTATAAGACCTGACTTTCCATTCTGTCTGGCTGGTAACAGCTTAGGAGTTGGAGTAGGACAAGGAATCTTCTTCCGTAGAAAAGTTCCACATGCAAGAGGCAATAGTATATGGCACTTACTAGCACAGATTTGGGGTCAGTTATTTTGGATTTAGACGGAGGCTTATCATCCAAATTCTCCCACTTGTTTATTGTGTGATATTAGGCAAGTTACTTAACCTCTTGGTGCCTCGGTCTCCTCATCTATGAAATGGGGATAATGAAAATGATGCTTCCTTCCCACAGAAGTTATGAAGGTTAAATGACTTAATACATATGACATTCAAAGTAGTACCTGCCGTTTGGCAAAGCCTTTATATGTATTTGTTGTTACTGTTGTTATGGCACCTGTAATGGTTTGCCAGGGCTGCCATAACAAAGTCCCACAGACTGGTTGGCTTAAACAACAGAGATGTATTTTCTCTCAGTTCTGGAGCCTGGAAGTTGGAGATCAAGGCTGGGTTTCTTCTGAGGGCCATGAGGGAAGAATCATTTCCAGGCCTTTCTCCTTGGCTTGTAGATGGTCATCTTCTCTCTGTGTTTGTATATGGTCTTCCTTCTGTGCTTCTGTCTGTGTCCATATTTCCTCCTCTTATAAGGATGTTTTCCATATTGGATTTGACTGACTCTAATGGCCTTATTTTAACTTACTTACCTCTTCAAAGACTCAATCTCTAAGTAAGGTTGTTTTCTGAGGACCTAGGGGTTTGCAATTCAACCTAAACATTTTTGAGAGCTAGAATTCAGCCTATAATCATGTCTAAACAAGGTTCTTGGTCAGAGTCACACTCAGAGTAAATTTTATTCTTGCAAAGTTGCCTCCCCCCCCCCCAGTTTTGAGTAATCAATATAAATTTTCTGCCTTTCTCTTGTTATCTCCTACTTACAGAATACATTTTTTTCAAAAGATTTTATTTATTTATTTGACAGAGAGAGAGATCACAAGTAGGCAGAGAGACAGGCAGAGAGAGAGGGGGAGGCAGGCTCCCTGCTGAGCATAGAGCCCAATGCGGGACTTGATCCTAGGACCCTGAGATCATAACCTGAGCTGAAGGCAGAGGCTTAACCCACTGAGCCACCCAGGCACCCCACTTTTTTTTTTAACCTACATAGATATCTTTGTCAATGTTCCATGGGTCCTGGAGAGGATGGATTGAATTGTACCTCCCCCCAGAGAAAAGTCCATGGAATTATAGGTCAAGCACTAACTCAACACCTAAATCTAGGGCAGGGTCATTATAATATACCTAAGCCATTTTTGGTGGACTCAAATTATTATTTTATGAATGGTAATTAACTATGAGCAATCACTTTTCCAAAGGGTTGTTATTAGTTAGGAAATATCATGGCATTTGAGTCCCTAAATGCTGATGCCTGGCAGGAAGAAGTATATCTGTGTGTGAGCTGGGACCCTTTAGGCATGGTTGAATACTGGTGGAATTTACCTGGGATTTGACAGTCTTAGGTCAGTAATTTTCACATAGGCTGGGTGTGTTAGATAAGATTCTTTGGGTGGCAAATCTCAGAAACCACTTCCAGCTAGCTCAAGCAAAAAAAAAAAAAAATCTATTTGGGGAAGATACTAGGAAAATCACGGAGTCCTGGAAATCCCTGAAATTCCTAGGATTCGGGAGACTGGGACCAGTCCAGGCCCATGCTTTCCCATTTGCCCTTCCAGTCCATTTTCTTACCCTACTTCCTGTTTCTGTGGACTGTATCAGTGGGCTCTACAGACTACATCAATGGCCTCCTACTCTCTTGACGTTTGGTTGGGTTTGGCCAATGGTTTTTCCTGGAAGGAGGTCAGAGAAAGAAAGGAGACTAAGGTCAGGGTGTTCCTCCCCCTAAATCCTACCTTGGGGAATGCCTTGGGAGGGCCAAGTCTCTTAGCCAGTAGTCACAGGTTATCTGATGGTGGCCTTCTCAGCATGACTCCTTTTATGTTCTAGTGACCGTCTTTCTTTCATTCCTTTGGCCTTCCTGTGGTAACAGCTCTGTTTCTACCACCGCCCGCAGGGAGCTGTGCTATCACTTATGGTTTCCCTATACCTTGATTAGGGCTGTGCTGGGCCGTATTGGAACTTGAGGCAAAAGGAAATCTCAGTAATACGGAGTCTGTCTTTACTTAAAATGTTGACATTCTGTTTATGATAGATTTTTGTGTGTGTGTGTTAACTTTGATTTTTTAAAGTACCGCATTAAAATATCATTTGTCTTACCTACTGAGGTTTTTGGTGTCCCCTAAATTTTGCCTCAGAGGCCAGTGCCTTGCTCACTTTACCCTAGCCCCAACCCTGCATTACATTTTTGTAAAGTGTCCTATTATAAAAATCCTCCTCCCTGAGCAAGCAATTTGTGTCCTCCTAGGACTCTGCCTGGTTTAGAAACCTCAGAAGCACAGACTATAAATCATTGGCCCTCAGGCAATATTTTACCAAAGGCATGATTTATATAACCAGTGTAGTTCTGAAATTAAGTTGACAAGTTAAAAAAAAAAATTAGAAGGCCTACACATAAAAACCTAGATTTCTGGTTTCTCTTGGGAAAAAAAATCAAATAATATGGCAACATTAGGCCCCTCTCCTGCTGGGCAACGATTGGCCAGAGCTGAGTGGAAGCTGCCCCTTTAGATTGGGCATGTCTCCTGTTGGACATAGTCCCCACCACTCCCTAATAACCCCCAAACACAGACTGAGTGTTAGTTGCCATTATCACAGTGGACTGTTGTGTTTATCACACAGCCCTGCTTTCCCAGCTAATCCCTGGAGGATACTGATTTTGAGATACCTGTTCTAGCTTGGTACTAGACTCTCCCTGCAATTCCCAACCTCTGTAACTTCTGGTTCAAACAGGACATTCCCAGGAGAGGGGATCGGACTGTCTGCACTAAGTAGCTGCCTTGGCACTTAGCAACTGTGATCAGAGGACCCGATCTTGTGGTTGAGTCCTTGCCGGGGGCCCAACCCTGGGGAGGAAGAGCGGAGATTTCCAGAGACGAAGAATTGTTCCCAGGAAGGAAGGACCTGCTACACTGCTGTGCTAGTTCTTGGATCAAAGTAGTATTGTACACATTTTATAGTTTACTCAAACTCTGTTATTCAGAGTGAGTGACCAACACCATGCTGTTCAGTGAAGTCTGCGGATTAAATGCTTCCAAGGACAAAAATGGCAAAGATAGGTGCCACAGGCTGGTTCTCCAAAATTCCATGTAGGACACAGATCTGTAGTGATCTAGTTTGAGGCTGATGGACTCATGCATCTGAAATGCCAGGCTAAGGATGGCAAGTGTGCAAGCCTACGATTCTGCCTCTCACCTGGCCCGTGGCAGACGTGGCTGGTAGGCTGCAGGAGTCCTTACCACTAAGGGCCAGAATCCTTCAACAAAGCTGTCTAGGAAGGTTGCACTAAGCAGGTAGCACATGAAAAAAAGTAAAATATACCATTTGCCATTCCTGCCCAGAGGGCTCTCTGGGGGACCCATCATGGAGCCTCCTTGAGCTGCTGGGGCCAGCATTTTATTGGCTTTTGTGAGAGTTTGGATGGTGGCCACCGTTCTGAACAGATTAGAGCAGGATGCTCTCAAGTCATCAAGGTAGCTCCACCAGCTGGGGTGTCGCTACAAACCCAGGGAAACCAGTCTCTGTCCTCTCCTCCAAGATGCCTCAGACAGAACTGGGCTGACTCTCATTTAGTTGAAAGCATACACATGGTTCGGCTGGGCCACAGCTGGGAAGGTGAGGGAGTGGAGCGTCAGAGGCCTCTGGAGTTAGGCTGGAAGGGGACTCTTCAGAGAGCCCAGAAGGCATGACTTCCTGGGTCCTGGGCTGGCCCAGCTGAGGAAGGGCCGTCAGGGAAGCCTGCTTCTTCACTCCCAGTGACAGCTCTCCATCCACAGTGCAGATACGACCATTGCACAGATGGGTACAGAGCCAACCTGACTGCCTTATTCCCCCCAGCCTCTTCCTTGTTTCCTGATAGTAAGTCAACAATCAGATGTGGATTGATTTTGTTTGAATGAAAGCCTTGGAATTAAATGCTTGGTCCCTCCTGGACATTTGTGTGTCCTATGATCTAGGGCTCATGTCTTAATTTCATGGATCCTCTCCTGTGCCCATCCTTCACCACCCCCTGCTTTGAGAAAGGCTTCGGAGCAGGTAGATTATGAGGAGACTGGGGCTGTTTCTATCAGCCTGAGTGCCCCGTTTGAGTGCCCTCGAGTCTCTGGGCCTCTGTCATCTCATCTTTAGAATGTGGGGCTCGGCTGAGGTGCCTGGGTGGCTCAGTTGGTTGGGCAATTGCCTTCAGCTTCGGTCATGGTCCTGGTGTACTGGGATCAAGTCCTGCATCGGGCTCCCAACTTCACAGGGAGTCTGCTTCTCCTCTCTCATGCTCTCTTTCACTGTCTCTCTCTCAAATAAATAAAATCTTTAAAAGAAAATGTGGGGCTTGGGACTGGCAACTAATTTCCCCTCAGCTCTCATAGCCATCAGTTTAGCTCTGAGCTGTCACTCAATGTTCTGACCCTCTCAGTCACTTAATAATAATCATACTGAACAGTGATTGAGACTTACTGTGTGCTTGAAGTGGTGCTAAAAGTTTTATATACATCCTCTCATGGAGTTCTCGCAAAACCATGTTGGGGTAGTTAATAATGTCTCATGAATCAGTTACTATTCAGTTCAACTGCTTATTCAGAAATCTCCTAAGCAATCATGGCTTAATTAAGATAGAAGTTTATTTTCCTCCCATGTAAAAAATAAATCATCTGGAAGTAGGCCAGGCCACTGTTGATATGGTGGTTCCGTGGCATCACCAAGATGTCATCCTTTTCCTCCACCATCCTCAGCACATGGCTTCGAGGTCACTTCAGGGTCCAAGATAGCTGCAGTAGCTCCAGTCATCACATGTCTGTTTCAGGCAGCTGGAACTAGGAAGAGAAGATAAAAGGGTCACTTTTTTTGGAAATTAAATTAAATTTTTTTTCAAGGGCCACTTTTTTTTTATTTCTAGAAATCCCAACAATATTTCTGCTTGCATTTTATTGGTCAGAACTTAGTTACTCCTAGTGGCAAGGGAGGCTAGGATATATATAGTCTACTGTTTCACAGCCAGTAATGTGAATATTTGAGTTCTGTTATAAAGAAGAAGATGAGCGAGGATACTGAAATAAATTCTAAGTTTCTTCCCATCATGTTTGACCAGGGAGCAAACAGGGCCCGGGGTGGTTAAAGCTCTAAGATGTAGAGTTGCTAGTGATTGAGGCAGGATTTGGAGCCAGTCCCTCAGCAGGCAGAGCCTGTGGGCTTCTGTGCCATGCGTGCTGTGCTCTTAGGTCTTTCTGGGAATCCCCTTGCTGATTTTTTTTACCTAATCAGGGGCTTCACGCAGCCTCTGCTCAAAGCTTTCATTCTCTTTCTGTGTCAGAAAAACCCCTCATTGAGGCTTCATGTCCAACCACCTCCAAAATGCAGAGAAGTTGGGCAGGGCTGTGAGCTGGGGGCCAGACTGCCCTTCATCAGGGGTCTCCTATAGCCAGGAAGGCACAGAACACCAGTGGGGTCTCCTCAGCCCTGCAGGCCCAGCCTTCACCCCAGTAGTCCTTGGTCCCTCCCCATTTCTGCATCCCTGAGCTCCCTCTGTGGGATTCCAAATACCCCACAGTGCCCTCCATTGCTGCTCCCTCCTAACTCCTGAAATAAATTGGTGTCTCTCTTCTTAGAGGGTTCATAGTTAAGAACATGAAGGAGAAACTTTCTTATTATAAAATCTCAGGTAAGTTTTATTATTTTTGTTTTCTTTTCCTTTTTGGAAGTAGGAGGTTCTTCCTTAGCAAAGCCCTTAAATCCACTGTTGCATCTATTCAGGCTGTCTTGTCACTAAAGCCACTGCTGGGAGCTGCCATCCCCTCCTCCTCTTGTCTGTTTGGTGTGGTCTAAGAGCTGGACCCTCAGGCTTGTTAGGGGACCAGCAGCTTCAGGATCGTCTGGGAATTGCTGGAAGCACAGGACCTCACACCCCACCGTCAACTTCCTGAATCAGAATCGGATTTAACAAGGCACATCACAGGCCACCAAAGCCCTGGCCTAGGTCAAAGGGGATGTGGAGTTCTTAGTGAGTGATTATGAATTGAAGAAATTCACCCAAGTAAGAGTTTACTTATTAAATACTTTGCTTGCTTTGGAAGAAACTAGACCGAGAAAAAGAGAGCAAGTAAGAGTCAGGTACTGACATTTTTGGCACAGCCACAGACTTCTGTCTGCCCAGTGCATCACACAAATGTCAACAGCTCATTGACTGATTGATATATTAGAAGGGAGAACCAGACAAGAATAGATAAAAATTCTCAGGCTTAGATTTCTTCTGAAGATTCCTTTGAAAAATTACCCAAATCTGTACACTTAAATCTCCAAATGGCTTTTGCAAACCCAATAGGCTTGGCGTTTTGGGTTCACATAATTGGCCAGGTTAGCTAAGAGACTGCCGAAAGCACCGTTGTCTAAACAACTATTTTAGTTTAAGGGTCCAATCTAGATTTAAAAGCCAACATGTGACTCACTTTAAGATTGTTAAAAGCTCAGAGGAGAGAGCTGTTGTATTCTCAATGTCTTTTTTTTTTTTTTATCCTATATCTGTCCAGACACCTGGAAGAATAACAGAACAATTTATTTCTGTGATCCCAAGCTTAAATTGTGGAGAGTCTCAAAGAATTTCACATTTGGTACTTTTGAAATGCTTGCCTCCTGGTTCTTCATGAACAGAGGTTCGTGAAGAGATTTTTACTTAAGTAGACAGCATGACATAGTGGTTGTAAGTGTGGGTTGTCAGGACTCAACCAGCTGGGCTCCCACTGAAATTTACCAGCTCTGTAAGCTGGGCAAACAACCTACTAGCTGCCACCAGTACTGAGTTAATACAAGTAAAGTGTCAGTACGGTGGCTGACAGGTAGTAAGGACCACGTAAGCATTTCGTGGTTCCTCTGCCTTCCTACAGTACCTAGACCTTTGGCTCATGCTTTTTATCTTACAAGGGCGGAAATGGAGACCTAGAGAGATTCAGGGTCTATCTGCTTTGGGGTCCGGGTTGGGAGTCTTCCTTGCCCTCTCTGCTCTCTTGGGGGTGGCTCTTTGCTGGGTCAGCAACCCCCTCAGCAGCTCTGTGGGGGTTCTTTTCTTCCTTTTCCATTTCACACACGCGTTTCTGGGCCCTGGATGAGGGTCAATGGCAAGAACAGAATCTGAGGCTGATTCAGCTCCTAAGTGTTCTTTGTATGTTGCTATGTCTCATCACCCCCACTCCAAGTCATTTTCACCTACTCACCGCTGACCAGGCAGGTACAGTCTAGGAGACTGTTGGAAACCAAGCTGGTCTGTGACAACCGAGACGCTAGACCAGCTACGTGGGCTGTTAGTAACAGCAGAACTGTTTTAAGTGACTACACTCAAAGTTACTCCTTCCCCAGGGTTTTGATAATTCCTCCTGCCAATTATAGCACTTTGCTGTGATTAACTAATTAATCTTCACCATATACCCAAGAGACAAAATTAAAGATAATTCTTTCACACGTGTAAAGAAAGCACTTTTATCTAAGGATTACCAACACGGCTGCATTTGTCTCCTGTGACAGTACTGCGAGTCTCAGAGATGACAAGGAAAATCGTTACCATTTCCAGAACTGGGAACAAAGAAGACTCCCCTCCAGGACCCAGGGGAGGAGATGGGGGTCTCAGAACAGGTGCACGTCAGCAAGATGGGCACTGGAAAACTACACCTATGTTCCCGGGGTGAATGGAACATTCCAGGTGGGGCTGTGACCACCCTCTGGCCACCTTTCTTCCAGAGGTTCACAATTCCCCAGGGAGCTACAGAACAGGAGCTGGTTCCCTGGGGGTATTCAAGCCTGTGTTTGGCTTCCTCCTCTCCCACTTGTCTCCAGAACGTAGGTTCCTCGTCATCTCTATTTGCCAAGTTCTATTTGTGACTGAGATGAAGAGGAGCCAGTAGCCTAATGCTGTGGGGAGGACAGACTGAAAAAGACATTGCAAACCGAGGACTTCAAAGGGGAGGAGGTGGGCGGGGTGGCAGAGAGAAAAGTCAGTCTGCCAAAGCTCTGGAAACACCATTTGGGGAAGAGGGGAGAGAGCAGTCTGTACCTCAAGACCTGATGACAGCTTTGCTCTGACTTCCTTGTAATTCTTTGGCAGCACAGTCAGTGGCTATGGACCTGCTGCTGAGTCTGGGACTGTGTTGGGGGGTCTTAGAGCATGGGGGCTCCTTTCTGGGGGGGGTCTCACAGACACTGACCCCCACACAAGGGCTCACTTTGGAGACACTTTCCCCATCAAGGCCAAATGATTGTGTTTCTTCTAAGCCTCAGATTATTGGCACAGACAGCACTCCTGGGAACAACTGGCGGTTTCCCCTCCCGATGACAGCTGCACCTCCGGAGCTTGGAACCCTGGGGTCGGTCTGGAGCCCCCGAGGCTGCCACAACTCCCTCCAGGCCTCGGAGCAGTAGGGGTGTCAGAAGAAGAGGCTGTTGTTTACCTCAAAATTCAAGAAAGAGAAACCAAGACTGTACCTTTACAGGGATCTAAAAGAAACTCTCCTGGGAGCCTGACCTTATTTAAGGCTTCTGAGAAGCATGTAAGGCTAGGACACCCCTTTTTTTGTCAGCCCAGCATCTCTCTCTCTGGGAAACTGCCTTTTCTCCAATTATTGCTTCCAGTGGGGCTGCCAATCACAGGATTATACCCCTTTGAAACCCATTTGACGTCCCACATTCAGGGTCAGACATACGGCTCTGGCTAGGCCACTGGACTCTTTTTGTCAGAGATTCGAAACTTTGGGGACATCCACTGGGAGAGAAAGATGTTGAGTTGTGCAAAGAGAGAATGCCTGAAGACTCTTATTACCAAGATCCCCAGAATGGCCCCAAGGTGGGCCGTTCCACTCTTCTTTCCATCGTGTGGGTTATTTTCATCTCCTTCCAATACGGTTGTCTTTAGCGTATGTGAGCTGGAGTTCGCCAAAGAAGCCTACATTGTAAACACCCCCTAGTTACAAATAGCTGGGAGTCAAGCCCTGGTCTTCTCCCACATCTCCCACGTCAGCTACGTTTCAGCACAAGTAAATGCAAAGATGCATAGCGTCTTTAAGGAGGGAGAACTGAGCTGGGGCATCAGAGGGGTTGGAAAGGGGGACAGTCCTGTGATTGGCAGCCCCACCAGCTTTTTACTACTTTACTACCATGTAAACTTCCTGAGTCTTTACCTATGGAAACACATATGCCCATATTAAAGCATAAGACCCTCTCTCCCTCTTGAGACTGTTCTTGTACTTTCTGCAATGGCATTTAATTAGGGATGGAGGATCTCTTTTATGAGCTGGATCTTTTCTAGATCAAACCTAGGAACACTGAACTCCTGAACGATGAACATATTTAGAGTATTTCTGGCCCAGGACTGGATCCCAAAGGGAGTCAGAAGGGATCCTAAGACTTTTGAAATTTCTTCTACATAGTAGTTGGATGACTGAGTGAATGGATGAGTGGAGTGCAGAGAGGGCAATGCCAGGAGCCCAGAATGCTAGATCTGGAAGGAAACCTGCAGATCACTCACTATAACCCTGCATTGGTTGTCTATGATGCATAACAGATCTCCATTGAATTCCAATTCTTGGGGGCTTACCACAATAATCATTTATTTTCTTTTCCCTGTAGTTTCTGTGGGTCATGAGTTCAGACCCAGTCTGGCCAGGTGCTCCTGGCTTGAAGTCTCTCAGATGGTTGCCGTCAGATGTCACCTGGACTCTGGTCACCTGGAGACTCACCTGGGACTGGATGATCTGATTCCTAGGTGGCTTGCTCACCTGGATGGCAAGGATCTTGGTGGGAAGTTTCAGGTCCTCTCTGTGTGGGCCTCTTCACAGAGCTGGGTGAGTGTCCCCTAGCATGGCAGATGGCTTCCCCTAGAGCCAAGGGCACAAGTACAAGGCAGAAATCATAGTGCCTTCTATGACCTAGCATCAGAAGTCATACACCAGCACTGAAGGGAGGGAACCACATAAGGGCGTGAATACCAAGAGGCCAGGATCACTGGACCATCTTGGATTCCTACAACCAGAAACCCCTTCTCTTAAAATATGACCGAAATTTATCACGAAATATGTTCAGTACATAAAAAGAATAAAAACAATTAAATGGATACTTATGGACCTACCACCCTGTTCAAGAAAGAGTGTTCCTAACATTTATCAATTCAGTTGACACCCCCCTGTGCATTCATCCTGAGTTCCTATCCGCCTCCCCTGTCCCACTACCCTTAAAAAGCTAATATTCTGAATTTCATGTTTATCCTTCCATACATTCTTTTATGCTTCCACGACAACTTTGTGTGTCCTTGAACACTATGTGGAGTTGTTTGGCATATTTTCAAACTCTAGGTATGGCATCACCCTGTGTGATTCTTTTGCAACTTGCTCTTTTGTTTCCAGGGTTGTGTGATACATTAGCCTGTGTGGCTCTAGTTCATCTGTTCTAGTCACTGTATGGCATTGCATCATGTTAATGCATCAGTTTATTTATCCATTCTCCAGTTATGGACATTCAGGTTGCTTACATAGAGATATTTTTGGCTATTACACAATGTTTTTATTTGTTTGTTTTTTAAAAAGATTTCATTTATTTATTTGACAGAAATCATAAGTAGACAGAAAGGCAGGCAGAGACGGGGGTGGGAAGCAGGCTCCCTGCTGATCAGAGTGCCCGATGCAGGGCTCGATCCCAGGACCCTAAAACTGTGACCTGAGCCGAAGGCAGAGGCTTAACCACCAGCCACCCAGGCAGCCGTCTTATACAATGTTGTTGTGAGAGTTCTTGACAGCTCTCCTTGTTCCCAGGTACAAGAGTTTTTCCAGGGTATACATCTAAAGGTAGAAGGGGTTAGCCCATATAGTATGTGCATTTCAACTTTATTCGCTAGTGTCAAATTCTTTAAAACAGTTGCATTAATTTATACTACTACTAACAATGAAGGAGTCTCCTTGGCTCTTCATTCTATTCAAATTAAAAATCTCGTGCCAAGCTGAGGGATGTGAAATCATGTCCATTTATGGTTTTTAATGCACCTTTCCTTGAAGACCCATGGGGTTTATGATTATTATTTTTAAATAGTTTGGGTTTCTTCTTCTGAGCAGTGCTTATTTACATCTTTTGCCAGTTTTTCTATTAAGCTGCTACTCTTTCTCATATTGACTTGGAAGAGTTCCTCATAGATTCTGGATACCAACTTTTGTCAATCGTACATGTTCCTAACATTTTCTTTCCTGTCCAATGTTTGTCTTTTTTACCTGTCTGTTGTCTTTGTTGAGCAGAATTTTTAAGTTAATTTAATTAAATGTATCCATCTTCTCCTTTCCGTTGAAAATGACAGAGGCTGCCAGCTGTCCATACATCTGCGTCAACTCTCTTTTCTAGCACCAGAGTTGTGGCTGGTGGTGTGTGGAGCACTTCTAGAAGGGATATGGGCAGTGTCTGCCTCACTTGCTTCTGAGATGTCTTTGTTTCTAAATGTCCACCCTTTCCCCCAGAAGCAGGCCAGTATGGTGACAACCGGAGAGCCAGGAAATGCTCCCCCTGACGTCGGTGGACCTGGTGTCAGGCTGGTTCTTAGTTCAGCAGCCTGGCCTAGCAAGGTCATGCAGATATCCTCTATGTGTGCATCCAAAAGTTTTCAAGTTTTTCCTTTCACATTTAGATCTTTCATCTGCTTGCATCTGTTACGATGATCACAGATGATAGAGTCTTTTTTTCAAATGGATAAATGACTGTTCTGATACCCAACATTTTTCTTTTCTTTTCTTTTCTTTTCTTTTCTTTTCTTTTCTTTTTTTTTTTAATTCCCTATGTGAATGAATCCCGGAGAAATGAAGGGACTAGATCAAATTCACACAGTTAATCAGTGAGTTGTAGGTTGTGTGAAGAGCTGGCATTGACAATATCCTTCCCTAAAGCCCTGTCAAGTAGGAAGTAGCATTATTATTCCATTCGCCCCTGTGAAAAAGTCAGTGCTACACCGTTAAGGTAAGCACATCATCTCCATGCCCTCGCTCCTCCTGCTCTGGCCTTTTCCATGGTCATCAATGCTTTAAGAGAGAAAAACAGCTCAAGCAAATCCAACAAGTATTTATTAAGCACCTCCCACACGTAAATCCTTTGCTAACATGCACGCCAGGGTGAGTAAGACACAGCAGCACAGCCCCTGGTCTGAGGAGCTTACAAGCTGGTCAGGGGACAAGGTCGAGCCACAGGTGTTAGTGTGTGCGTCCACTTAGGCTATCAGGAGAGATCCTTCTAGTATTTGAGATTCCATCAGGCAGCCTGGGGGCAGGGGCTTTCTAGGAGCCAGGAGCAGTCTGAACAGAAGCACACAGAGGGAAAGCATAGCCGTGATTGGGACCCAGCCAGACAGACCCTGAGTTTGACTGGCACCAGGTCAGGTGTGAGGTTGTGGCCAACCCTCCACCATTCCAGGCTGGATCCCCACCGGGAAGTTTCTGGAAGGAGTAGTAATGGTGGCCAGAGAGGTGTGGGGCTGCAGATTACAGGGACCATGGGGGGAGCACTCTAGGGGGAGTCTTGCCTTAACTGTCTTTGAAAATGTTCATGTCAAGTCTATATCCCTATATTCTGGCAGGGGTTTTTGAACTTTGTAGAACCTCCTATCAAAGGCAATTAAGGAGGTTGCCAAAAATTTGTAAGAGTTTACGATTTCTTTTCCAGAAGCACCTTCCCCTCTTATGAAAAGGGCAGAGTGTGTACCTGTAGTTAGAGCCTGAGATACATGGCTAAGTTCTCTAGCTTGATAACAACTACTTTCAGCAGAATTTCTCGGCCCTCTGAATTTCTCTACCAACTCACGCTTGTATACTTCTAAATGTGACCAGTCTTCTCCAGAAAACTCAAGGCGTGGAAATACTGCCTTATTCATTGTTATGTTCCCAAAGCCTGGCCCCAGGCCTGGCACAAGGCAGGTGCTCCACACACATGTGGTGGAAGGGAATGGAAGAATAAATTCCCCAAAGCTGTACACAGCGGCTGTTGCGGTACAGCTGTGCCCAGGACAGCCAAGACCAGGTGCCCAGATAGCTGCCTTATGCTGAGTTGGAGGGCGACCAGCAAGAGTCCCTGAAATGCTATATGAATTAAGATACGGTCTCTGCGATTGTCACCGAGACCCACCTTCTACAAAATAGAGGTTTATTTTCTCATGCATGTGAAAGTCCAAGTCAGTCTGTGCTCAGTTCTCCAGAACTGTCAGACACCCAGGAGCCTTCTGCTCTGTTGTCTCTCTGCTCCTGGATGGAGGCCTTATCCACTGGTTCCCCCCATTAGATCCACATTCTAGGCAGAAGGAGAGGGGAGAGGCAGAAGGGAGGGGCATCCTCCTCCAATTAAGGGCACAACTAGAAAATTGCACATATCCCTTCTGTTCACATCCCATGAGCCAGAACTGCATTACATGGCCATACCTAGCTGCAAAGGGAGCTGGAAAACATGCAGCCCATTCTGACAGCCAGCACCAACTTATTATCCTCTTATCCCCTAGAGATGCTAGATATTGGCAAACACCTTGCTGTCCCTGCCACGAGATGTAGCACAGATGTGAGATACAATGGTAGACACATGAATCTGGGGATCCACAAACAGAAACATGACATTTGAACAAATGTATCAATACTGATACTAAAACCCACAGCCTGCAATTTTGCGGAGACAGTATGAAAATTAGCCTTATCTTCAAATGCAAAGAACAGTGGCATGTTCTTATGAGTTTGGTCATTATGAATCTTCCATGCACTTTTTTTTTTTTTAAGATTTTATTTATTTATTTATTTATTTATTTTTTATGGGAGAGAGAACATGAGAGAGAGCATGAGCAGGGGGAAGGGCAGAGGGAGAGGGGGAAGCAGACTCCCCACTGAGCAGGGAGCCCAATGTGGGACTCCATCCCAGGACCTTGAGATCATGACCTGATCTGAAGGCAGACGCTTAACCGACTGAGCCACCCAGATGCCCCTCTTCCATGTACTTCAGAGAGAGGAAGTGGCCAATCAAACATGCTTCGGCATCATAGCTCTAAGAGCAATAATGAGGTGAAGGGGAGAAATAGTGCACCATGCTTGGGTAAGTGTGTGCTGGGACATACCCCTTTTTAACTGATCAGCCCTCTCTTACCACATGTTCGTTTTGAGGGGTTGGTATTGGTGTTGTCCACCAAAGCTGTCCTCCCCTTCTTCCTGTGTCCACGACTAGACTGTATTTTCCACCCATGTTGGATGTAGTTGTGGCAGCGTGATCAGGTTCTTTCCATGGAAATCTGAGCATCATGTGTTATTCTACGGCCTAGACCTGAGGACTGCGTGTGCCCCTCCAACATCTCTTCTCCCTTTGCACCACTGACAACACTGATGTGAGACAATCTTGCTTTAACCAGATAGACAACAATGATGCCATAGGGCGTCTGGCAGACAATAACCTGGAAGGAACGTAGGTCCATGACCGACCTCATAGACAATAGTGGTCCACCAGCCTGCTATGCTCATCTGGGACTATTACATAAGAGGGAAAGAAATTTCTTAGCTCTCTACTCCATGCTATTATTAGGTCTTTTGAATATAGCAACCTAGCCTTTTAGTTTAACTAATATACATTTCATGCATGATCTCCCCAACCCCAATTGTGGGACCATGGATAGGAAGTTATCTGTCAGGGCTGTATGCTCTAATTCCTCCATCAGTGGAGGAATGAGATTGTTTACCTGCCAGGTGCCCCATCCAGCTTTTTCAATTGCACTCTTGAAAAAAAAAAAAAAAGGATCTCCCCCTCAAAAGAATTCACAGTAGCAGTAAAAATAAAGTACCTTGGAATAAGCATCTCAAAGGAAGCATACAGAATTTATAT
The DNA here is from genome assembly GCF_010015895.1 of Lontra canadensis. Classification (NCBI taxonomy): domain Eukaryota; kingdom Metazoa; phylum Chordata; class Mammalia; order Carnivora; family Mustelidae; genus Lontra; species Lontra canadensis. Next base: position 9,643,095 of record NW_022631063.1, read on the forward strand.
GTGGCAAGTGGTAAATACTTTGGGGTGCATAAGAGAGACTAAATTTAGAGATATACCACATTATGAAAGATTCAGTTGTGAAGACGTACTTTCTCTGCCTATTAATTTGTAAGTGCTAAGTCATTGTAATAAAAATTACTATGAGATTGTTTATGGATTATAATAACAATGATTTAAAGTTGTAAGAAGAATAAATGGAAGAGGATAACCAAGAAAATACAGAAAAATAAGAATTTGGGAGAGGGTTTTCCCTACCAGACATCAAAATGATTAGAATGCTGGGCACCTGGGTGGCTCAGTTTGTTAAGCATCTGCCTTCAGTTCAGGTCGTGCTCCCAGGGTCCTGGGATCCAGCCCCATGTCTGGCTCTCTGCTCAGCCAGGGGTCTGCTTCTCCTTCTCCCTCTGCTCCTCTCCCTGTTCATGCTCTCTCTCTCTCTCAAGTAAATAAAATCTTAAAAAAAACGCTAAAAAAATTTTTAGAATGTTACAATATATAAATCAACATTGTTTCAAGATTGGACTTGCAAATTAATGGATATATGATAGAAAATCCTAATAATTGTGTACACATGGACACACATTTATATGAATTTTGTGCATTTTAAGTGTATGCTTTATATTAGTAGGAAAAGTTTACACTCCTCAATGGTCATAGGATGATAATTGGTTGGCTAAGTAGAAAAAATTTATATATTTATCCCCATAAACAATTAAGACTGATTTTTTAAAAAATATTTTTAAAATAAAGAAAATATATGTAAATCTTTATCTGACCTTGGGGGGCCAGGGTGACTCAGTTAAGTGTCTGACTCTTGATTTCAGCCCAGGTCTTGACCTCAGGGTTGTGAGTTCAAGCCCTGCTTTGGGCTCCGCATTGGGCTCCAGACTGGGCATGGAAGTTACTTAAAAAAAAGTATCTGATCTTGCAGTAAGAAAGCAAAAGATGAAATCATAAGAGAAATAGTGATATATTTGACTACCTAAGAATTAAAAAATTTGAGTAAAGAAACAATCATAAGCAAATCTTCAAGATAACTGACAACTGAGGAAAAAAAAACCAGAAAATAAGTAAAGAGCCTTTGTATATAAAGAGCTCTTCACATCAGTAAGAAAAAACTCCATGAAATAATGGACAAGAGACCTGATCAAACAGATTGCAATAGCCAATTAATGTATGCAAAACTCCAACTTCACTAGTGACTAAGTGAATGATAATTCAAATAATAACGTAGTATAGGGCTTCATTTATCAAATTGCCAAAAGTTTTTAAAAATTGTTACATCGGGTGGAGAAATGGAAATCCTTACACATACAGAGTTATAATTCATCAGACCTTTTCTGGGCAAAAGTGGCAATGTGTATCAAAAATCTTTTACATATTTATATTCTTTGACCAGACAATTACCTGTCTAGGAATTTCCTATAGTGGACAAAACCAGAGATTGCCTAAAGATTTATGTGTTAAGCATCATGATATTGATAACAGGGAAAAATAATTTTAAAAACCACAAAAGATATTTTTAAAATACCTTATGGATGGCCTATGCGGTGGAATTTTATCCTGTCATTACAAAGTTATGTTTTTGAAGAAAATGTAATGAAGTGGGAAAATGCTCATAATCTAACAATACGTGAAACAAAACAGGATATACACTGGCTTATGTGCCTTCCATAATCTGACCCCCCATCCACCCCCACCCTTCACTCTGCTCCTTACTCCCTCCACTCCAGCTACTCAGGACTCCTGAATCTTCTTCTGACAGTTGTAGCCCCGGGACTTTGTACTTGCTCTTTTTCCTCTGCCTAAAACACTGCCCCGAGATACCTTACAGCTGCTTCTTCATTTTCTTGAGTCTGTGGTGGAATCACCTTGTTTACCAGATCAGCCCTAGCTTTTGTATAAAAATAGTGGCTATTCACTTCTACCCCCACCCACTGCCACCCCATGCTTCCTGTTCCCCCCATGCTTCCTGTCCCCCACCCCGACCTTATGTTTCTCTATCGCATTCATTGCTGTCTGTCACATGGCACATTTTCATGTTTATTTATTGTTTCCCCATGAGCTGTGCCAGCTCCATTGAGGACAGGTGACTTGTCTGATTTGCTCATTGCCTCCTCTGCAGAGAAAAGTAGGTCATCAATAAGTATTTGCAAGATGAGTAACTCTAGTAACGATATTATATGACTTTGGTACAGAAACCTTAAGTTTTAGGTAGCTGCAGCTCTAAAGGACCAGGACAAGGCACACCGAATATTAACTGTGATTATTCTTTTGTGGGTGGTTATTCTTGCCGGTGATTTTGATGATCTCTTTATAACTTTCTGTGTTTTTGCCACTGGTGGCCATAAACATATGTGGTAATAATGCGTTGTTATTATTTTAAAATTCCATGATTTGTAAAAATCACTCAATACCCGAGCAGGCCAAATGTTCCAAGGTGTAGAACAATTCTCTACTTTTTAAAGGCCTTCTCACTTTTTCCATTTTACAAATCGTGTGCCTCTTCCACAGGCTATATTTTATCAGCCACTGCCTCCTGCTATTTCCTTCCTCTGCCTTCCCCACTGCAAAGAGCACCTCGATGATATGGAATTTCTTTGGGAGCACTTTTTAGTTTATAGAAGCAACGGATTATTCTTTACAGCCAGTGTCCTTGTCCTCATGCCAAGCCTTCCTCCCGCTTCTCCTCTTCCTCTTCCTCCTTTTCCCTGCCCAGCCTCTTTAAGTTTCTTCCTGGGCCCAGCACTGGCAGGTGCTTGGAGGCCTGAGGGAGTGGCCTGTGGAACTTTTGGGTCTCCAAGGGAAAGAAAAGCTTACTTAAGGGTAATGAGCTGAGAACCAGAGAAGCCTGGTTTGGTGAGGCTGGCTTGTTTATCCCCTTAAAAGACGTCCCCGTAGGGCCTATCTCTGGAGTTACACCTGCGTGAGGACGGGCAGCTCCTACTGTGAGGAAGCTGTGTCCCCGCAGCCATATTGATCCACAGGGGCTGGAGCTGGAAGCTTCTTTCCTTGGAAGGACGGTGACCCTTAGTCCTAAACCTCGGGGTTCCCTTTATTTGAACGCTCATGTGTTTCTCTAGTCTGGTGTACCTAGCTATGCATGGTGAATGAAAGGTTATCCCTCAGGAACAGGCAATTTTTTCACTTCTCACAGCACCTCATTTATTTAAAAATAATTATGCAAGTACAGAGAGTGGCCACTCCTTGAAAACCAGAAGCACACCCACAATGACCAGTGGGTGCCCAGGCCTGTGCTTGAAGGGAAGAAACACCAGAACTCGACAGGGTGATGCTCCTCCCCAGGGCACTGATGAGGACAGAATGAGGAAGGTGGCAAGCATTTTGAAGGTGAGGTGGATTGTGGACTCGGTGGGGTGGCTGCTGGTGCCTGAGGCTGTCAGGGACAGCACTGGCTTTGTTTGAGGAAAGGTGACTGTATGCAGGCTGGTGGGAGGGTGTGCTCCTCCCCAGGACTCCAGGCTGTCTGCCCAGAGGGAGGGCTTCCTCTTCCCGGCCTCTTAAATATGGGTTCCAAGAGTGGTAGTTGCACCTTCTTAGACCGCGTCTCAGTGTGCTTGGCAGTCCTGGTATTTCTGAACCACAGCTGCCCTGGAAAAAAATGGAAAATGCATCTACTGTCCTAGGTCTGTCCCCGCCGCCATATAAAAATCCTTGAACTGCATATGAGTGAAATCATAGGTATTTGTCTTTCTCTGACTGACTTATTCCACTCATATGTGGAATTTAAGAAACAAAACTGATGATATAGGGGAAGGGAAGGAAAAATAAAATATGAAAACAGAGAGGGAGGCAAATTGTAAGACACTCTTAACTCTAGGACACAAACAGGGTTGATGGAGGAGAGGGGATCTGGGGGATGGGGTAGCTGGGTGATGGGCATTAAGGAGGCACTTGATGGAGTGAGCACTGGGTGTTGTATGCAACTGGTGAATCACTAAATTCTACCTCTGAAACGGATAATGCAATCTATGTTAATTAAATTGAATTTAAATAAAAAATTTTAAATTCCTCAAACCCCTACATCAGACCTGTCATCTGCACTTTCTGAACATGGGGCATGTCTCTGTGTACCGCTCACCATATATGAGTCATCTGTTCATATGTCCTTTTCCTCTCCTAGACACTCTCCACTCATATTTTAGGTACAGTGTTTGGCACATGGGAGGCGCTCTATAAGTGTTTCATGAACCTATTTTTGGAGTCCTGTTTTGAAAGTTCATTGTAAAACCTTCCAAACCATGGTGATTCCTCGGAAAATGCTTCATTTAGGGCAAGACTCATGGGGATACTTCTGGGGATTGACTGCTTCTGAGTCTTCAAATGGTGAAGAGGGAAAGGATCTTCAAGGCATCAAGGGGTCTCTGGGGCACTCAGTGTCTCAGTGGCCTTAGTTACTATTATTTGATACAATGACTGTCACAATGGAAATCTCTTTCATGTGTCTAACACATCATAGTTTAAAATCTTTTGAATTTTCTTATCACCTATTATTATGTTCCGATCTCAGAGACATGATCTGGAGGGGCTGTATTTAAAAATCTTATAGGGGTTCCTGGGTGGTTCAGTTGGTTAAGCATCTGACTTGATTTTGGCTCAGGTCATGATCTCAGGGTAGTGAGATCTGGCTCCCGCTTGAGATTGTCTCTCTCCCTCTCCCTGTGCCCCTCCCCCAGCTCCTCTGTGTTCTCTTTCTCTCTCTCTCTAAAGTAAATATTTTTAAAAAGTCTTACTCTTTGCAATTTATCTGAAAGCCTAGTTTTAGAATTAGGCACGATTTTTCATTCGTTCAAGACACACTTATTGCATATCTGTTATATGCCGGGCACTGTATAAGACGCTCATGATACACAGATGAAAAGTCACAATTACTGCTCAGGTTAGAGGCATTGATACAAAGTGATAAGGACGGTAATGAAAGGGTCATTAAAGGCTCTGGGAGCTTTGGGCAAGAATGCTTGACTCTGCCTGGAGAGAAGTGGGGAGAGGTGTCAGACCAAGAGGATGTGGTATTAAGGATGGCAATGCGGACGGTGGTGGTGATGACAGATAGCATCAGCAATATACGGTTCTTACCGTGTGCCAGGCATGCTTCTGGGTGCCTCACCCATATTAACTCACTTAATCCTCACAACCACCCTGTGAAGTAGGAGCTCTTGTTGTTTCCACTTTACAGATGAGAAGATTGAGGCATATGGAGATTAGAGAAATTGTTTAAGATTATATCAGTAAGGGGTGGGCATTATCTACTATTCCTTGGGTTTCTGGACCAAAACCAGCAACAGTAATACTGGTAAAAAACAGGGTCTTTGGCTATCGCCAAACCCCACTTTCCATGGTTTCTTAGCTGAGGTGCAACCCACTTATTTCTTGAGCCAGTCCTTAAACTTATCCAGTACACCAAGGGCCTTCCTATACAGATGATAAGTCTGGTGTGTGGCCCTGGCCCCATGCACTCAAACAGCCCCGCAGGGAAAAAGAGAAATGGTTAAGATATGGGATTTCAAACGAGACCACTGTGGGCTGGACCTCTTGTCCTGTCAATTCTTAGCTATTGACCTGTGAGCTGTAGGTTCCTCACCTAAGAAATGGGGATCATAGCTGTATCTGTGCCTCTATGGCCTCACATGTCCACTACTTCTTGTCAAACCCCCGCCATAGATGAGGCCCCCAAACCACACAGATGCTGAAAATGAGCCAACCTGGAAGCCTGTGGAGTTCCCCAGCATGACTAGAGCCATTGTTGTGTTGAGGGGGAGGGCCCTCTGGCTGGGGAAGCAGGGAGAGAGGCTCAGTGCCCTCAGCCGACATCTGCCTCAGAGATTTCCTCTGCCTTGCTGCCTGGAGGTGCAAGCTCTTCCTTCAGAGGCTGAAGGGAATGTGGCTGAAAGAAACCACTTCATGGAAACAACAGTTGTGCCGGACCAGAGGCCTGGCAAGAGGGCTGGAAGTGGGCTTTGCCCAGCCATGTGTCCCTGGGGTACAGCTCAGAGAAACCTTGGGGCCAACAGCACACACTCTGTTTACTCAGGGGTTTCCTCGCTGAGCCCGCTGAGGAAACAGCTTTGTAAGGAAAGGGAAAACAGATGGGTTAGGCAAGGGACCCGACGGGCCTGATGGAGCCCAAGGGGCTGCCTCCAAGTCGCCTTCTACTTCCGTGCCAAGGGGGGAAGAGTGCAGTGCCGGTCCCGCCCGCGGGGGGGCAGAGTGCAGTGCTGTTCCCGTGGGCGGGGGGCCGGCTGTGGGACTGCAGGCCCTTCAGAGGGGCTGGCCTTCTGGACACCACCTCCTGGGTGCACCAGATGCTTTTTAGGGAGGGCCATGAACTCTTTGAAGCCTTTTGGCCCCTTAAGTCATTTTGAGAGGAAGAAATTTGCCTGTTTGTGACAGAACTGTCTCTTCACTTCTTGGTTCCACTCACCCTCTGCCTTGGTGGGAGGGGCTTTTTAAAGCATGCTCGTGCTTCACAGGTATGCTGTGCAGGGTTACGATCTTAGCAAGAGCCAGGTTTGTTTGTCTGATGAGGGTTGTGCTTGGAGAAGCGAATTCATGCAGCTCTTTGACAATGAAGGGCAGGCTCCAGGGGCCTTGCAGCTCTGGGCCTTGGTGGTGCTGGCCGTGGGGGTGGAAGGCAGAGGGCAGGTGGGAGGGAGGGAGGGAGGAAGGGAAACCGAGGAAGCAGGAACTTAGGCACATGTAGAGTTTGACTCTGTGGGGTCTGCAAGGCGACTCGGTTGGAAGGAAATAGATGACTTTGTCATCTTCCAGACTCCCAGCTACCTGTGATCAGCTATGAGAAACTTTGGCTTCTTTCTGGAATTGGACTGTTTTAGGGGAGAGTACAACAGACCTTAATGCAGTGGCCCCCGTATTTGCTGTGTGCTGGCTCTGTGCTTCCTGGGAAGAGAGATGGAAGAACTTGTCGGTGCTAAAGCGCTGGTGTACTTCCTGGGGGCATGGGGGTGGGGAGGGGGGAGAAGTCCTGCCTCAACAGCAGGAGCTAAGGAGCAGTGAAGGCCTCCTGTGGGTGATGGTCAAGGGAGGAGCCACGGAGGAGGCAGGTCTCCTGGCCCTGAGGGACGACAGGACAGAAACAGGGAATGGGAGTTGGGGTTGGGCCAAGCACACCGCATTCCAGAGCTGGCTTTCCAACCTGGCTGTAGCATAGCCTTTGAGGGGAAACTTTCCCTGCCTTCAGATCCTCCTTCCTGCCGGGGATCACTAGCCTCTGACCAGTCAGTATGCAGGACTGGATCCAGGCTGCAACGGCATTGAAGAGCCTGACCAATCTGGGTTTGATGGCTCAGGGAATTCTCTGGACTCTGGCCTCCGTGGTGTCCTGGCGAGGAAACCCCAGTTGTACATGTGTGCTGGGAAATGAGGGAAACTTATTCCTCTGCCGGAAATATGTGCCTTATGCCTGTGCTGAGGAAGGCACTGGCAGAAGCTCAGGAGGTTTTGGCTGATTGGAGAACTAAGCATGGTGCCCACTGGGAGTTCAGGCAGCATCTCCGCCCAGACCCACTGCTGGGGGGTTACAGCTGAGCAGAGAGGGTGGGCGGTGCGCAGAGCTTGAAGGCTGGGCTGGGCTCGAGCATGTGCTCTTGCTCCGGGAGGTTCTGCTGGTGCCCAGATGGCTTCAGAGCACTAAGTATACTGCTCAAGTTCTGATGTCCAAGTCTGAAGACCTCCTAGTCCCTCCTCCAGGGACTTCCGCCAGATAGATACAGCATCACATGATCTGGACTGTTCTCCCCAAGACCAACACCCACCCTGCCCCACCTTGTTTCTCTGCCTTCTGTCCCATGGGCATATTACACCTCCTGGAAATGTATTGCTCCTCCCGACTCCATTCTGCAACTATTTCAAAAATGTTCTCCCTTTTGTTTTCTCCTTCAAGAATTTCATAGGAGAGAAGAATCTCAGAATGGTTGGTGCAAGTAAGGAGAAAAGCAGGATGGGCTGGGTTGTTACAATGTCAGGGGATTTGGAAGAGGAAATTCTTCTTTTCTCTTGTCAGTGCACGCAGTAGGTAAATAGCTTTAGCCACTCCAAAAATCGGAGTGTTGCAGAGATTGAATGTGCCTCGGTAACAAAGCACATCATATATGGTATCTTATATTCATAAGCAGATTTTATACATAATCAAGAATACCATTTTGAAACCAGGGCAAGGTGTCAGATTGATCTTACACGACTACAACCAGCATTTGCTAGCATGCCCGCAGTGTACAAGGCATCCTGAGGTCAGAGCTGAGAGTTCTCTGGTCTATAGCATCCAAGGGGAAGGATCCAGAGAGGGAAGATTTAAAAATTTTATTTATCTATTTTTAAAAAAGATTTTATTTATTTATTTGACACAGAGAGAGAGAGAAGGAGAGAGAGTGTGAGGAGGGGGAGCAGCAGGCAGAGGGAGAGGGAGAAGCAGGCTCCGGCTGAGCAAGGAGCCAGATGTGGGACTCGATGCCAGGACCCCAAGATCATGACCTGAGCTGAAGGCGGATGCTTAACTGACTTGAGCCACCCAGGTGCCCCAAGAAATCTTTCCTAGATTTTTTGGAGTTGGACAGCAGACCTTAGAATTCAGGACTTTATACTGGTTTAGTAGGACCATGATTGCCATATATATATGTGTGTGTGTGTGTGTGTGTGTGTGTGTGTGTGTGTGTGTGTATACACACATATATATATATTTTACACTGTAGACGATGTAGAGTTTATAAGACATGTTTTTAGAATGTCATTTAATGTGTGCTCTGATAACACACTATTTCATTTCTAGGTTTGTTTTTAGGATCTAAGTGTGCTTAGCTCCAATTCTCTGTGGAGGGTCTCTGTTAAGGCCTTTGATACTTAGCATGTTTATTTTTTATTTCCAACCAGAAAATTCTTAATAACAGACTCTTTTATTCTTCTTGTCCAAATGAAGCCCTATCAATGCAAAACTTTCAGCAAAACAGCTCCATTTGCTATTGCCACATTGGAATGTGCACGTGATCCGACCTCTACTTTTTCAAATAGTTCAGGTCCCTACCATCTCTCCCTTTTATTATTGTAATTACATGACTACTTTTCTTACCTCCACTCTTATTCCCCCTCTTGTCTATCAACCCTACCATCGTCAAACTGCATTTTGAAAGTACAGGTCTAAGAAAGTTGACAACACTTGGACAAGGGGTGTGCAAGGGAGGTATCTCAGAGACCCTGGGTGTGAATGGGTGCAGCCCCTTTGAAGGGCAGCATGGTCAAGTCTATAGAGTTCCAGGAAACAGGCACCCTTTGACTTGAAATTCCACTTCCAGGAACTTGTCCTATAGACATCCTTGTACATGCAAAGATGTCTAAGTGAAGATGGCAGTTATGGCATTGGCTATTATGACAAGATATTGGACACAAACTAATTCATTGGTAGGAGCTATTGAAATGAATGATGGTATTTGGATGATGGCATCTGTAAGAGCCATTTGCTGGTTGCTACCCTGGAATCCATTCCTTTTTGCTCCCTCCTAATTAATTGTTGGTTGTTATTGACCCCACTCCCACCTCCAGAGGGTGAACCAGTTGGTGGGAGCTAATCAGTCCATGCTATTTCCCTGGCTTCAGAACTGTTTTGTGTAAAATGAAATCTTGTCCTATCAGAATGACTATGAGGCCGGAAGAGCTAAAGCCATGAGAGATAAGCCTGGAGCTTCTAGGAGACCAGAGTGGTGGATGCTAGGAAGGTGCTAACCCCAGGATTTGTGGCTGGAGGAAGGAGCCCACTGATGGCAAGCTAGGTGACTTGTTTGCACTGGTTTGAGGTAAGTTGTCTTACATTACTGGCAGGATCCTCGGTGCTGAAGAATGATGAACAGCCTTGAAAGAAAATGAAGTTGATCTACTTTTGTCCATGAGGAATTATCTCTGTGATTCTTTGTAGAGTGAAGGTGTTAAACAATGAATAGAGAAGATATTCCCTTCTATATAAACAAAAGGCTGTGAGAATGAGTGCCCGTGTGTGTGTGTGTGTGTGTGTGTGTGTGAGATGTGTATAAGTGGTCTCAGCTATCCATGCAGTGCCTTTGAACAAATTAGGAAAATGTCCTTGCTCTGGTGAGTCTGATGAAGCCATGTCCACGGAGCAACTTGGCAAGCAAGTACGCAATGGGCTCATCCCCTGGGCTGGGTGGTTTTGCACAGTACAATAACCCGTACAACAATATGCTGTGGACCTTCATATATACACTTGTATATACCTCTGGAAGAATATATGTGAAACTAGAAATAGAGGTTGCTTCTGGGAAGAGAAGACTCAGAGTTTGGTGCTAGTGGGGCAGAGAGGAGTCTTGTCCTTCCCTATTGCCCTTGACGGGGTGCCTGAATTTTGCTACCATGTATACAAATAACTTTTTAAAACTTTCCTTTAAATAAACAAGTAAGAAAGCAAACGAAAATACAGGTTTGATCTTAGTTACTCCCTTGCTTAAGAAGACCTTTAATGAATCCTCATGGAGAAATGGCAGATCCTCTCAATCATCATGCAAAGCTTATCGCGGGCCTTGACCTGCTGCCCTCCCTCCCTCCCTTGTCTCTGGCTGCTGCCTGCCCTCTCGCTGTGCTTCAGCAAGGCAGGTATGCCCAAGATTTCTCTAACAGCACGCTCCTGGGCTTCTGTGCCTTTCTCAGGCTGTTCTGTTCTTCCTCAGGCTCCGCCCAAAGGACACTTGGGATCTTCTGGGGCCTGTTCCTTGGAAGCCCCTGCAGACCTTGGTGCTTTCCGCTCTCTTGCTACCAATCGCCGTTCACTGTAATTAGTTGCTATCCGTGAGTGACCTCTTTGAGACCACTGACGGGACCTCGGATAGTCAGTGCTAGTGACAGGATGGGAAGAGGCGCCTCGTAGCTGTTCCGTGAACAAAGGGAGGTCGGTTCCAATTCCAGCTGTCTCTTCACTCAACTGTTCTATCCCTTTCAGGTTTCTCTTCTCTTGCGGCTGCAAATTCTCATCTATGCTTGGTCTCCTTGCCCCGTAGCAATTAGCCAGGTTGTAGCAGAAGGAAGGTTTCCAGCCCAGAGCAGACTGCGTTTCCTCACTCTGAGTGGCTCTGCGTGGAAGCAGAGGACAGGAGAAGAGCATTTGTTAAGATACAGTCTGTCCCATCCAGCCACCTGCCAGCTTGGTAAGCCCGGTGACCTGGAGACTTGTCCAAGGGCTATTATGATGGAGCCTCCATTCCTAGGAAATAATTACCATGCCCAGGACAAATCGGTCATCTGCCCACCAACTCAGTGAGGCAGTGTCCTTCCGAAAGGGATGGGATGAGGCAACAGTGCGCCCCTCACTGGCACACAGGGAAGAGTGTTCATTTCTCTGGTGGGCATGACCCACTGAGAGCTCAGCTCCCACTCACGCTCTCAGCTGGGAGCCATCATGGAACACGTGAATGGCACAACCACACTCGTGGCCCAGAAGGCATAACGCTGGGGGCATTTAGAAAGGTGAGAGGAGAGAAAAGTAGATTGGTAAGTGATGGTCTTGCCATTATTTAGGGTTATTTTTCTCAAAGTGCGGAACTCCTTATCAGAATCACCTCAAGTACTTGACAAGAATGCATATTTCTGGGACCCGCCTCGGAATAACTGAATTAAGCTCTCCAAAGGGTGAGACCCAGCAATCAGGATTTTTAACCAGCACCCCCAGACATTTCTAATGCCACCAAAGCCCACAAATTGCTGGCTTAGCCGCTCTTCTGTCAGAAGTCCCTGGGATCTGTGTGCCTGGGAACCTAGAACTCTCTGACTGGACAGAGGAACAACAGACGAGGCCTCCTCGGAGCTCAGCAGTGTCCTCTCATGGGTCCTTGAGGACTCCCTGAAGGCTGCTTTTCTGGAGTGAGGGGCTGATGTCATTGTTTTTTCTGGCACCACTGCTTGGCTGTTTCTAAAAAGCACTTTTAAAAGTATCAGCTTTTAGGATAAAAACTCTAGGAATCTTGAAACAAAGAGTGGGTAGGAGTCATAATGCCACGCTTGTCCTTCCTCCTCAGCCTCAGGCTCATTTCCTGCCTCCTGGTCCTGTGGTAGAGAATGTTTCACCCTGCATCCCTTTAAAGGAAGTCTTCTGGAGACACTTTGTTTCCATCTCCCATGAAGGTTAAATGATATTATCCTAAATTCCAAGGGGCTGATCAGTTTGCTTTGTTGAGCTGGTATTTCTGTCATTTTGAGTAATGCTTGAAATATGAATGTGATCTCCCATATCAGACCACCCCTCTTTTATTTAGAGAGTTTCACTGGAGGGCAATTTTAGCTGAACTCACATGTATAGATAGATACCCACTGCTCAGGGCCACAGCTCAGCCTCCGTCCCTTGGGGGATGAAGTCATTCAGACACATTGTTCACTACTATAGAAGGAATGTTTATGTCCCCTCAAAATTCATATGTTAAGTCCCAACTTGTCACATGATGATCCGTTGGAATTGGGGCCTTTGGGAGGTGATTAGGTCATGAGGGTAGAGCCCTCATGAATGGAGATGAGTGCCCTTATGAAAGAGATCCCACAGAGCTCCCTTGCCCCATGCCCTCACCCCCTGTGAGGACTCATCAGGAAGATGGCCATCTGGGAACCAGGAGCCAAACTGTCAGCAGACACTGAGTCTGCCGGCTTCTTGACCTTGGACTTCGCAGCTTTCAGAACTGTGAGAAATCGAGTTTTTTTTGTTTAAGCCACCCAGTCTATAGTGTTTTTGTTACAGGAGCCCAAACTAAGACGTTCACATTGTTGTCCGTCTGTCAAGCACAGTGTCAAGATATGCTAGTGTGAGAGGTTGAGCATGTGCCCTGCCTTCAAGGTGTTTGATCTAGAATTCCACTGTCTAATACGGTAGCCACCAACCACATGTGGCTATTGAGCACTTGAAATGTCCCAGTGGAGATATGCTGGAAATGTAAAATACACACCAGATTTGAAAGACCTCATAGGAAAAAAAAAAACATGTGAGATATCTCATTAACAATTGTTTTATATTTATTACATGTTGAAATAGTATTTTGGATATATTGAAATTCATTATTAAAATTAATTTTACCTATTTCTTTTTACTTTTTTTTTCTAAAGATTTTATTTACCTATTTCTTTTTACTTTTTTTTCCTAAAGATTTCATTTATATATTTGACAGAGAGAGAGAGAGTGCACAAGGGGCTGCAGGCAGAGGCAGAGGCAGAGGGAGAGGGAGATGCTTCTTCCCGTCTGAGCAGAGAGCCCGACTTGGGGCTCAGTCCCAGAGCCCGACTTGGGGCTCAGTCCCAGAACCCTGGGATCATGACCTGAGTCGAAGGCAGAGTTTAACCAACTGAGCCACCTATGTGCCCCTCTTTTGACTTTTTAAAATGATTCCACTAGAAAATTGAAAATCACAGGTAAAGCTCACGTTATATTATTATTGGATGGCACTGCTCTGGAGGGTGGGAAAGACAGGTAACTGACAATCATAAGGCCATGTGATTACTGTTGGGGGTAGTAGGACAGGGCGAGTAGGAGCAGTTTGAAAGAGCCCTAACTCAGCCTTGGGAGCTAGGAAAAGGCTTCTGGGAGGAGCTGATAGCCAACTGAGACCCAAAAGCTGAGTAGGAGGAAGGTGCAGAGTGAGGTGGTAAGCGGTGTTGGAGGTGACAAGGAATGGTGCAGTTGGGGAGCTGTAAGCCCTTGGGGGAGGCTGGCTACAGCTGGATGGTAGGGGTGGGGGAGAAATCTACTGAGGAAGGAGGGAGGAGTCAGGCTATGGGGAGGGGGCACTTCGCTTCTTTCTGCATGGGAGAGCTCTGACCTCCTTTTCCTGGAAATGGAATTGGAGGTGTTAGAAATGAACGGATATTTGGTTTCCTTTCCACCTGGGGTGGGCAGTCGGTGGTGGGGGAGGGGGAGGAAATGCTCAGCAGCACTGGGGGTAGGAGAAAAGTGTTTAAGTATTTGACCGTTTTGCCATGTGTGGAACTGAGGAACAAGAGCAATTCTTATCAGTGAGAGCGTATATATGTATATGAAAGTGCTTTGTCCGTTTAATGCTCCTGTAGAATATTGCTTTATTAAGCTTAGTTGGCCCTTGATCTTTCTATAAGAATGTTGAAATTATAAATTCTATGTTTGGGAAAATTGCAACATTTGCTTCAGATTTTAGCCCATTTTATTTTTAGAGGAGGTGATTTTCAGTAACAGTGATCCTAATAATGATCATAATAATAGCACATAGAAGCACATAGAAGAACCATCAGAGTTTCTCTGTTCTTACACAGCATGTCCTTACTCAGATGCCTATTGTCATCAAAATTCCAACAGAGTAGTAAACTGAATGCTTGGCGTGGGATGTTCAGGAAGTTTCGCTTCTGTGTGTGGTTTGGCTTTGCTCTTAAAGCACAGTAAAGCTGTTAGGGTCTGGGAGCACACTTATCTGGAGGCGGTTAGTTTGCACATTGCCTTCTTTGCTTTGGGTTTTCTCTAGGGATTGGGGAAAGGCAGAATTTGTCCACAGCGAATGGCTTTCCACAGATAAATGTCCTTTGGCCCCTGGAAGGCTCAGAACTGGATTACTTCCTCCTAAGAAAGGAAAAAAAGGGGATGATTTGGGGGGCTTGTTCCTTCACTCTTTTTATTCATTGAGCACCTATTATATGCCAGGGACTGTACTGGTCCCTGAGGAGAGATGAATGAAAAAGGAGCCCTTTCTTGGATTGAGCTCATAGCCAGGTCAGAGGGATGGACATAAATTCAAAGAAGTCTGCTGCTCTGTGGTTTAATGTCACAGTGAAGGTTAGGACACAGCGCTGACGGCTCTGAAGGGAGGAAGGCACTCAGGTTCCGTCTGGATGAGGACAGACAGGGCAGGAGACCCTTCACCTGTGAGAGTACATGGCTTGTCTGGGGAGTCGTGGGCTGAAGGACGAAGGACATGAAAGAGAAAGTGTCTGACAGGACTGGCTGGTACAGGAAGAACTGGGAAGAACCTGGTATATGGGCGCGGACTTCTTCCAGGACCTTAGTCACCAAGTAGGGCTTGTCTCGGTGAGTCTCAGTGTGCAGCCTGCTCTGGCAGGTGGTGTAGGCCCCGGCTCTTGCCTGGTGCCTGTGTCTCTAGGGCCTCCGGAGAGGCCGGACACTCTCCTGGGTGATGCTAGGCCCGCAGGACCACGACTGAGTGGCAGGAACTTTGGTGAAATGGGAAGTTTCCGTTGGCTGCCCGCCACTGTTCCCACTGCGCGCTGACGCTCCACCCAGAGGCAGGATGCCCTGCCCTGCGGAGCAGTGGGAAGTGATAAATACATTTGTTTTTGAATTAGAAGCTTTCCTGGCACTGGGGGGAAATGCATCTGTGGCCGGCCTGGCCTCGCGTCGCCTGGCTCACTCTCCAGAGCCCTGGGTAATGATTACACAGGCTTTGGGGAGCCCAAACCTCCAAGGACGCTGGTACTTGAGATGAAGGGCCTTGGGAAGGCTTAAAAACATCAAAGATATCCTAATCACGCCCGTGCTTGGTAATCAAAGCCTAGCCCTGCCTCGCCCCTCATTTCCCTTATTATGGCAATGCCTCTGCTTATCTTAACCCTCTGAGTGGCAGGAGGTCAGATTGCCCGAAGGTACTTACCCAGGCAGGGAAGCAGCATTATTTCAATCTTCCCTTGCTTGGCCACATTGAGCAATCCAGTGCATTTTCTTAAAAGCACCAGAGGCTTCTGTGATCTCTAAAGCTATGGGGCACTCCTGAGAGCAGAATTGCCTTTGGCAGGAGTCTGCTGGCAGGGAGAGTTGAGCTTGCTCAAACAGGGGCAAGGGGCTCTTCTGGCTACTCGGCTGGGCAGCTGTCCCCTGCATTGGAAACTTGTCCTTGTGCAACACACCTGTAGACAGATACTTGCTGGGCATCCGTTGTTACCACCCGCTTATTGTGGAACCAAAAACTACATGGGTTTGTTCTCTTTTTCCCCCATTTTTAAGTAATCTCTACACCCAATGTGGGGCTCGAACTCACAACCCTGAGATCAAGAGATGACTGCTCCACGGACTAAGCCAGCCCGGCGTCCTCGCCATAGTTTTCACTTGAGCTGTGATATGTGCTATTAACTAGGCAGTGTTTTGGAGAGCCAGTTATCTGTGGTTATTATGCTTTGGCTAACTTCTTAGGATGGAGAAATTAAAATACTAAAAATGATTTTGCTTTTCATTGTCCCAAGCTGGTGAGATAGGTCGTCCTTTGATAAAGAACAAAACCCAGAAGCAGACCCTTTGTTTCTAAATCACGGTTGTTCTGTTTAACTTAAAAAGCGATGTGGACCCCGGATTTGCTGAACCAACGAACATTATAGTATTGCAGTTAAGAACATTCAGTCTGAAGACAGCCACTAAGCCAGAGCTTCCCAGAGCTTCCCAGATCTAACCCTGGGCAAATTACTCTCTTTCCTTAGGTTTCCTTTTCTATAAAAGAGGGACACAAATATTCACCGTCTCATGAGGCCACTGAAGATTAGGAGGAAATGGGGGTAAAAGTCCTGGATCAATGTTTGGTAACATTGTTATAGGCTACTCTGTGCTGGGAATAGGTGAGCAGAATATGACTCCTTTTTATAGGAGTTCCAAGTCCAGTGGGAGAAGCAGAAACTGACACTATACTAAGCGAGGATATATAGGCATGTACAATGTGCTAGTGGACTAAGGAGTGTTCATGGGGTCATTATGGAAGACTTCATGGAAGAGGCAACCCTGAGCTGACAAAGCAGACAAAGATGGGAAAGAATCCTCTGGATAGTGCCAGCAGCTATACAAAGAGAGGCAGGAAAGAGCATGGTCCAATCAGAGAACCACAGGAATTATCGAAAGGTTAAAAATTTTAGGGGCGCCTGGGTGGCTCAGTTGTTAAGCAGCCGCCTTTGGCTCAGGTCCTGATCTCAGGGTCCTGGGATGGAGCCCTGCATCGGGCTCCCTGCTCAGCGGGGAGCCTGCTTCTCCTCTGCCCCTCCCCCTGCTTGTGTTCCCTCTCTTGCTGTGTCTCTCTGTCAAGTAATAAATAAAGTCTTTAAAAAAAAGTTCAAACATTTTAAAGAATAAAATTATGACACTCATAGAGTTATAAATCAAGTATCTGTCGAAGGCTTTTTTTAACTCATTAATTAATAAGGAAACCAGGAAAGATGTCACAAATGGTTCAAAAGAGAATTCAAAGAACATCTATATGTAAGTGACCAGAAAAGAATTTTCAAATAGACACACTAAAACTGGTCAATATCCACAGGGCAAAAGTCTGCATCTCTGGGGACACAGTTTGCCCTCCTATGACCAAGAATCAGTTACCTTGCGTCCGGTAAGTAAAAATAGAGAAATAAAAATGTAGCCCACATTTATGGAAATAAAACATAGTCTACAAATTATAGAAACGAAAGGGCTCAAAACCAAGGAAGGATGAAGGTAACTCAGTAGGATATGCAGAACAGGACACCCAGTGGTGTTTTTTTTGGCCCGTTTCAGAAATGTTCACAATTTTCCCTGTCAGTGGGTTAGTTTTATTGGGGAATTAGAGGGGAGGGTGGGAAGTAGGTGAGAGGGGGATGGGGCCTGAAATGCAGACCAGGACCAAGTGTAGAGGTCCAACCTCGGTGCTGGGAAGTCAGAAATATACTCTGCAGCCCGCACTGCCGAGGGGTGGCTGAGTGAGACAGGCTGGTGTATGAGGCCCAGGGAGTAAGTGAGGAGGTCTTGGACCAGGCCTGGAGAATGGAGATGAGGCATGGGAGTGAGCTGGGTATGAAATGAAGGGAAAGCTGAGGAGACTGGTTTCAGGAGGACAAAAGGATATGCCTGAAGAGACTTTGAGGGAAGATCCCTTCTGTTTATATACCTGAGGGCACTATTTTCTCAGAACGCCCTCATGGAGTCATTTGGAGACAGGGACCTTCGACTCTGACCTGACCTCTCAGTTAAAGAGAAGAATATTTCAGATAGCTTTCTTAGGAGAAAACACAGACCTTGATTTTTCTGTCCAGATTTTCTAAATACTCTGATTCCCAAGATAAAGTGTGGAAAAATCCTGTATAACAACTTCTTTCCCTAACCCATTAGGATCCCTTGATTCTGTCATGGAGACGGGAGCTCATTTCGCTGGTGTCCTTACACTATTGCCCTATCCCCATCCATTATTCTCACCTGGCTCCCTTGCCCTTTGCCTGGAGTGTAGGAGGGAGAGAGGCCAGGACTTTGTTTCCTCCCTGCTTTTGGTGGTTTCTGGCCCTGCAGAGCCCCCCATGACAACAGCCACTCTTGCGCTTCAGCTCCCAGCCAGGCTGTCCAATGGACCTTCTCCCCACTTCTCGGGCCCTCCCCAGGCCCAAGAATGTGGTGTAAGTTGAGTCATGCCCCTCCAAAATTCCTGTGAAGTCCTAACCCCTAGGACCTCCGAACATAACTTTGTTTGGAATAGTAAGGTATAATTGCAGATATAATTAGTTAAGATGGGGTCATATTGGAATAGGGTGAGTGCCTCATCCAATAGGGCTGGTGTCCTTATCCAAAAGGGGAAATCTGGGCACAGACACACAGGGAGAATGCCACGTGAAGACTGGACTTATGCTGCCACAAGCCAAGGGACTGCCAGCGTCTAGGAGAAGGGCGTCAAACAGATTTTTCAACAGAGCCTTCAAAAGGAGCATGGCCTTGTTAACACCTTGATTTCAGTCTCTTGGACTCCAGAACGGTGAGACAATAAATTGCTGTTGGTCAAGGCACTCAGTCTGAGGTAACTTGTGGCAGCTTTGGCAAATGAATACAGGGTGGTAACGGCCCTCTGCTGTTGCTGGTTCCTTAACCCTACCCACACCTCCAAATACCAGTCCCTTCATTAAAAAGTCTCTTCAGAACTTCTAGTTGAGAGTGGTGTATCTCTGGCCATGACCTTCATGACAGATTCACTATTGTGCACCAGGTATAGGACTCCCCCCTCCCCCTTTGCCTTCCCTGCTGAGATATGGTATGTTCCTGATCTTTTTGTGCTCCTCTGAGTTGTTTCGCACACAGGACTCATTGTTGTGGAGAATAGTTCACGTTTGCTGGGCTCCACCTCCGTGAATGGCAGCCTGCGAGAGGAGAAGGTGGTGGCAGGAGACACATGCGCCCCTCCTTGTTGTTTCACAGGCAGACTCTTGAATGGTGGTGCCTACCATCTGGATGACCGGCTCGGCATTCTAGGCTCTCATGCTTGGATTTCCATATCGGGATCACGTCCATGTCGGGGTCTTCACCTTAAACTCCAGGAAAAGCAATATTAGACCTAAATAGACACACTTGTTTGTGTCAAGCCTCAGTGTCACCAAAGGGTTTGTTGTGTGCTGTGGAGTGGTGCGTCCTGTCTGCTCCCGCAAGCTGGAAACACAAATATCTCTTTATCCCAGCAACACTCTGCTCTCTTCTTATGAGCCTCTGAACAAAGCTTAGCCTGTATTCTTTGGCTGGGTTTCCAGATTTCTCCCCTCACCAGCAAATGAAAAGATCTCTTCTTAGCCCAAGAAGGCTTATTTATTTTCTCCAGTTAAGGCAAGACACATCAGCTGTCATTATCGGGGGTGATAAAGTGACACTTGAGCAAGGTCATGCAGTTGGCAGATGGCCATACAGTTAATTTTCTCAGATTTGAAATACCAACATCTGTGTTTTTAACTGTGGAGTGGCCCTTATGTGTTTAAAAGCTGGTTCGATTTATCTCAGTTCTGGCACTTTCTCTTCACAGAGCATTGTGCCAAACAGGTGGATCTGTGGTGGTTGGAGAATCCTTATAGCACTGCACTCATAAAGTTTACAATAGTCAATTTCTTTCATAATGTTTTCCAGTAGTTTTCAAAGTGGTTCTAGTCATAAAAACTCTCTGGCCTGTGAGAGTGGTTGATCCTGCCCCAGTGTACCAACCATCTTTTTCTTGGCCATGGTATTCCTGATTTATAGAGAGTAAACTCTTTTATTTTAACATTTTTACTCTTTTTTTCGTGGTGGGTGATCTGACTTTTCCATTGGGCGAGCATTATAAAACTGCTTTTTATTTTTTAAATTATTTTATTTATTTATTTATTTATTTTTAAAGATTTTATTTATTTATTTGACAGAGACCACAAGTAGAGAGAGAGAGAGAGGCAGGCAGAGAGAGAGAGGGAAGCAGGCTCCCTGCTGAACAGAGAGCCCAATGCGGGGCTCGATCCCAGGACCCTGAGATCATGACCTGAGCCGAAGACAGAGGCTTACCCCACTGAGCCACCCAGGTTCCCCTATAAATGCTTTTTAAGAAGAACAGGTGATGCACAGATTTGACAAATCTTTTTGATGGTAGAATGACCAAAAAGTATAGGAAATCCTGGTCTTTGAGAACGCAAATGCTTCCTCACTCAGCAAATAGATCCGGTTGCCCAGAAAGATTTTTAGTGCAATCCAAATAAAAGTAGGCTAGAAAGAAAAGTCAGAGGCTTTTTCCCTATGCCCAGCCTTAATGGAACATGTGGGTCAGTTCTCATGGTTGTGGCTGAGCCACTCCAGCTGAACTCAGCATCTTACAGGTACATTTAGAGACCCATGCACCCTCTGCTCAGGGCACCGTCTGGGTTCCCTTCTCACACCCAGGAGTATGCCTGGGAAGGACTTGCTTGGATTATGGGCAATGCCTCCTTGGGAAGCTGAGGCTATGGCCGTCTCCTGGTAATTCCTGCAATGAACCTAGCCTGACCCAGGTGTGCTGGGGGTCAAGCCAGCCCTAGGCTGCACAAGGCTGTCGTAGGGACCGTCCAGTGTTCACATGCTGTGTTGGTTCCCTATGGCTGCTCTACCAAACTGCTACAAACATGATGGTTTAAAAATAGCAGATATTTATTCTCTTACAGGTCTGGAAGGCCCAGGACCTTCAGAGGACCCAAATCCAGCTGTTGGCAGGGTTAGTCTCTTCTGGGAGTTCTAAGGGAAGAACTAGTCCAGCACCCTCTCAGAGCTTCTGGTGTTTGCTCACCATCCTGGTGTGCCTTGGCTTGTGTGTGCTTTACTCCATTCTCTGCTTCTGACCTCACATGGCCTTCTCTGTCTGTCTGTCCAAATGTCCCTTTTCTTAAATGGACAGCAGTCATTAGATTAGAACTCACACTAATCCCAACTGAATGTATCTTAACAGGATTCCATCTGCAAAGATCCTGTTTCTCAATAAGGTCACATTTACGGGCACCAAGGGTTAGAACTTAAACTTTTTTTTTTTTTTTTTTGGCAGACACAGGTCTATCCAGCCAGCGTGCATGGTTAACTAGGAGCCACAGCATTTTAGAATTGAGAAGTGATGCTCAAGCATTCCAGACAAGACCGAGATAAAATCCTGGCTTTCCACTCTGACTGCTGACTGTGCTCTGTCCTGGCCTTCCTGTCAACCAGGGTGAGACAGTCTTGGTGGGGCCTGCCCTGGGAGGCTGTGAGGGGATTAGGTGAGAATATCTGGGTGAAACCCAGTGGCCGCACAGAGCAAAGCCCCGATCAGCGTTATGTAACTTTATATGACTTCCCCATACGTCCAGTCAGCCTCTCATAATAAGGAAGTGTCATGAGGGATCCCTGACCATAAAAAATGACACTTTCCTGCTGGTCTGGGAAATGTAAGTAAGCTTTGGGGATCAGGGATAAGTGCTCATGTGTGGTTATACTTTGATTTGAAAGAATAACCCTTTTTATGGTTATACAACACTGTGGTTTCTTGTATAAACTGTCAAATGATAATCTTCTATTTGAACAAGTCTTCTCAGTTTTCAAAGTTTTTTCATGTCATTCTTGCCCAGAGCCTAGGAAAGTGGAGGGGTAGGTATTGGTAATCCCATTTTATAGATAAGGAAACTAAAACGAGGGTTAAGAGATTTGCTTCAGATCAATGAGTGTAGCCAAGATGGCCTGCTGCCCACCTGATTTATATTCTGTCCTTTTCCTTCCTAACAAGACCTCTGTCTTGTTCAGATGGTGATATGTCTTGCTAAAAAAGAACATTCCCAGACTCTTCCTAACAGGGTTGGCCAGTGATGCGTAAGCAGCAGCAGAGGACAGGGGAGATCCAAGACAACTTTTTAGAGAAGGCCCATTCATCTGGCAACAAACCCACCACCACCACCCAGTGTGTGTGTGTGTGTGTGTGTGTGTGTGTGTGTGTGTGTGTTTAACATTTGAAGTCCCTAATTAAGAATCCACACCCAGGGGCAGCTGGGTGGCTCAGTGGGTTAAAGCCTCTGCCTTCAGCTCAGGTCATGATCTCAGGGTCCTGGGATCAAGCCCCGAATCGGGCTCTCTGCTCAGCGGGGGAACTTGCTTCCCCCCCTCTCTCTGCCTGCCTCTCTGCCTACTTGTGATCTCTGTCTGTCAAACAAATAAATAAAATCTTAAAAAAAAAATCCACACCCAGGGCCTGGTGGGGGGTCCCGATCAGCACTCCCCAAACGCGGCTGACGATAATCACTTGCATCCTGACTGGAGGGTCTGTTAATTAACATAAGGATTCTCAGGAATGAAAGGTGGATGGGCCAGAAATATTCTAAAGGCACCCATGGGCTTGCATTAGTGTGACATCAGAGCCAGCCCTCCAGTTTAACCTCCCTCAGAGAGGTGCGAGGAGGGGATTCTTAGAGTTCTGTTCCCTGCGAATCAGAGGATTCTGCCGTGCACGAAGCTAGAAGCTGAACTACTTCTGTTATTGGAGTGCTGTCACTGCTGTCTTCCTCGAGTGAACTTTCCACTGAAAGTGTTGTCAGTTGCTGCTTCTCTGAGCAAATATGAACGAGTAGTATCACGTTTTCGTGCCTGCTTATTTGTAAACGTTGGTCTGTATGGCAGAATTCTGAATGAGACCTGCCCTCATTTTGATACCCCTCAGAAGGAGGTAGTTGAGGAGGGGAACGGTAGCTCTCAAGTACCTCAAACCAGTGGGGGTCAGCATTATCTATAGACAAAGAACCTGGCGAAGATGAATGATCAGATTGAGGTCAGTTGTCAACACCTTGGCAGCCATGTTTGAATGGGTGACCGTCCCTCTGGCAGTGGTTACTTGGAACAGAGGGAGACACAGGCCCAAGCATTGGTAGTTGGGTCCTTCCTCTTGCAATTCTGTAACAGAGACTGAAAAATACTGTTGTCAGGCTCTACTTATTGCTAAAATCGAGGTCGTGCAAAGGCAGGCATGGTGGGGAGGCCATGTGGATGGACAGGGAAGGAAGGAGGTGGCCCAAGAGAGAAGGAGGGGGCCACACATGCACAGAGACAGGGATAAGAGGCCACGTGGCCCTTTGGAGTGAGGATGGCAGAGGACAAGACTCTAGGAGGCTTCCTTGTTCCCATCAGCTTGATTTTTCTGGGTCTCAGTTCCTGGGGAATGCCTGACTGATCTTGTCCCAAGGTTCTCTGGATCTTGATAGTAAATTACTCCTTATAGTTGCTTAAGTGTGTTTAAAGTGCTCTTTAAAGGGACCTTGATGCAATTCAATATCATGTTGGAATGTATATAAATACCTTCTTAAAAGGTTTGTATATCTGTGGGCTCTATTAATATCCATTCCTCCAAACTCCATTAACATACATCATACATCTTGAACACACACACATGCACATACACTCTGCACTCTGTCTGCTTAGTTCAGTTCCTGGACTGAATTCCACCCCCCACGCCTCGGTGTCTTAGCACCACATTCCTTTCTCAGACTCCATAGTACACTTGAGTAGGTTTTAAGCAGATCGAATAGACCAATGAATAGAATAATATTGCTAAAGTTTTCTTGGAGGGGAGTTCTCCTTCTCATCAGTAAATTCAGCTCCAGGGTGAGTGTGAGGCAGACCTCCCAGCTTAGCTCTTGGCTGATTCCCTTCCTTTCCCACACAATGCACGAGAAAAGGAGGCACATGTTAAGGACAGCTCCATTCAGTAGTCATTCCCTCATTGCACTGGCATTTCTTGAGCCTACTGTGTGCTCTGCTCTGTTCCAGATGTTGTGAGTCCAGGGGTGAGGGAAATTCAGTCCCAGTGTGATCACACCCGGGGTGATTTCTTGAGTCTAAAGTGCTACTTTCACTTCTCAATGATATTTTCTGGTTTTCCCTTGCCATTCTGCTCCCACTGCTACAGGTTTGTACCTTCAGGTTCTCACTTTTTCATTCTTTCTTTCTTGAAGTTTAATTTTTTGCATCTTTTTGGAATTGGAGAATGGTAACTCTCCCTGACTTAGGATTCTTTCCCCAATATGTCACCGATCAGGAAGTATATGTCCTTGACAGGACCACACACAACCATCTTGGGAACTTCATCCTGGCTGTTCCCTCTGCTGGGAAAGCTCTTGCCTAGATATCTCCCTGGCTCATTCCATCACCTCCTTTAGTCTTTGTGCAAACATTACCTTCTCCTGATTGCCGTCCTTAGCACTCCTGATCCCCCAAAACTTTGTTTTTTTTCCCCAGAGTATCTCCCATCTTCTAGGATGCTATATACTATACTTATTTTTAATGCGTATTGCCAGCATGTTATCTCTCCTAGGGTAGAGGTCTTTGTTTTCTCGTTCTATATTCCCAGAACAGTGCCTGGCATACAGTAGGCCCACAATGAATGTTTGCCAAGCGCATGGGTGGTGATGTTGGGGGCAAGTCTGCTGGGTGAGACACAGAGGAAAACAGCTGGAATCTACTTAAAATCAGGTGTTTGGATCTGTACTCACTCAAGTGACCGTAACAAAGGCAGTGTTATGATCAGAAAGCACAGAGGTCACTTGGAGCTAGTTTTGTCAAGTTGAATGAAGTCAAGTTTCTGCAAGTGCACAAAGCATTTGACATCCATGGACAGAAAATACGTGTATCTGTCACATGCTTTATGAGAACATAGAGTGATGGAAATATTGACGGGGAGTAGTTTCAACTGTGTATTATATTAGTGTCTATATGTAATCATGCAATATTTAAGCTTGTGACTTTCCCCTTGATGTATTTAGTTAGTAGATTTATGTTAAGCATTATTACTGTTAAAAAAGCAGCATTTAAAAAGAAAAGAAGAGTGTCTGGGTGGCTCAGTGAGTTGAATATCCAACTCCCGGTTTCAGCTCAGGTCTTGATCTCAGGGTCATGAGATCAACCCTTGGGTCAGGAACCCCGCTTGGAGCCTGCCTAAGATTCTCTCTCTCCCTCTGCCCCTCTACCACCCCCCTCTCTTAAAAAAGTTTAAAAATTAAAAGAAAAGAGAAAGTTGGGCTACGATGGGATGAGCACAGGAGATCAGATTATGATGTGGGTATAAGATATTTACTGAACATTGGTTCTGTGCAGCATAGTAGTGTGGAAGGTGCTAGATTTGAGTTGGGAGGTCCAGGCCAAGTTTTGGCTTGGCCTCTTCCTTGGGATTTTTGGGTAGATAATTTCATCTGTTTGGGCTTGCCTAGACCCTCTGCAAAAGAAGGCGACTGAACCAGATAAACGTGAAGATCTCTTACAGCTCCTAAGGGCTGTGATGGGGAATGCTTTGCGCACTGTGATGTATCTGTGGCCAACAGAAGAATGGAGCCAGCCCTGAGCCCTCGTGGAGGTCAATATTCAGCAGGTGAAATAGCCATCAAATCTAACTTAGTTGACGAAGAGGCAAAGTGCTATGGGAAAACATTTGTTTCTTCAATGATTATTGACTTAAAAATGTACCATGAAGTATGAGACCATTTTAAGTTAAAAATGGAGACATTGATCATCTAAGGAAAGAAAGATCATCTAAAATGAAGATAAGGTAGAGAGACACGAAGAGAACTAGAATTTTCCCTCCTGTGATGGACTGAATGTTGTGTCTCCCCCCTCCAAAGTCGTATGTTGAAATCCTAACCCCTGGTGTGATGGAATATGGAACTGAGGCCTTAGTTCATGAGGGTGGGGCCCTCATGGACTGGATCGGTGCCCTTACAAGAGAGACCCCAGAGGGCTCTCTTGCTCCTTTAACCTTGCGAGGCGTATAAGAAGTGTGCAACCTGGGGAGAGCCCTCGCCAGAACCCAGCCATGGTGGTGCCGCAGTCTCAGATTTGTGGCCTCCAGAATGGGGAGAAATAAATTTCTGTTGTTTGTGAGTCACCGAATCCACGGGTACTTCATTATAGCTGCCCAAGTGGACTAAGACACCGTCTCCCCGTTATGGGCCTTGCTTTTCCTTCCTTCTATATTCCTTTTTTAAAAAAAGATTTTATTTATTTATTTGAGAGAGAGAGAGAGAAAGAGAGAGTGAGAGAGAGCATGAAAGGGGAGAAGATCAGAGGGAGAAGCAGACTCCCCATGGAGCTGGGAGCCCGATGTGGGACTCTATCCCAGGACTCCAGGATCATGACCTGAGCCAAAGGCAGTCAGTTAACCAGTTGAGCCACCCAGGCATCCCCTTCCTTCTATGCTAAACATAATCATGTAAAACTCTTTTGTTTTTTTCCCCAAATCACCATGTTTAACTTTTTTTAAGCTTAAAAAAAAAGAAATGCCCTTTTAATGGAAAATCTGAATTTCACATGAAAGATGAAATAAAGTAAGGAGAAGAGCTACGTCACAGGGCACCGGGCAAATATTGCCCCCCGCCATGCTACCAGGGCCAAGGCCACTTTTTTGTAGAACTTATTGGAGAAATTGGGGTGCTGTACACCTACCTCACTTGGTTATTATTATGAATATTATCTTAACACAATGGGCAATTTAATTTAATTTTATGTTAGTGATTGTTTAACAATTAACAAAAAATTTTTTTTTTCAATACATGGAAGCCCTCCTCTATCCCTAATTTTTACAGGAGGAAATGAACCCCAGGGAGGTAAATTAGTTAACCCAAGGGCATATATCTGGTACCTGGCAGAGCCAAAGTCAGATTCTACCACTGTGCTCTGTGGACTACGGGCCAGCAGATTTCTGCAGAGCAAGTGTGAAATCCAAATAGTGAGAGAGGACTTTTAGTTAAGCATGGTGGGTTGAAGACGTTCTCTTCCCAAATCCCAACTAAACATTCCAGTAGAAGAATAAAAATGGTATAAATGCATAAAAACTAGATGCCCTGGAAGGGAAACTATGCAGGTTTTGAAATGGCTACATAGTTTTGGCAGATGGAAAGCAGATGGAGAGGTGGTGACTAGTTTAGCCAGCAGGAAGGCATCCCAAGAAACCCCAGAACGCCTGGGGTTCTGTGGCACCTGGTAGAATCCTCTATATTCAGTTGCACACACTGGAAGGTGTGCAACTGAATATAGAGGATTGTTGGGAAGTTTAGGCCTAGAGCCCCAAGTGTCCTCCCCTACCCATGCAATCCGATAGTGTTTCACCCCCTCCCTTCCTCCGCCACCTACTTGCATTGCCTGGAAGGTTTTTTTCCCCCAGATGTATGGAACCAAAAAGACTCTGAACATAGCCACATTATACAGCACAGGATAGGAGTGAGGTTTGGGGTTGGTACCAGCGGAAAGCAAAAATCAGTACTGAAGTCATCACGGAATGATGGTAATTCTGGTACCCAGCCCCTGCCTCTGCTGGCAACCAGCATCCTCTTTTCTAGCAGGACAGCAGGGGTTCTGCCCTGGGGGAACTGAGTGACTGCAGAGAAAAACCCTGCAGAGAATGTCACTTGGGGTCCCACCCTGAAAAGGCTGGACTCACTGCCTTGTCTCTGTCAATGAAATTCACCAGCTGATATGCCCTGCCCGCGTGCCTCAAAGCAAACCCACAAATCAGATTGTGTGATTTTTAGTCTTCAATGGGAAGGAACATCCAGGGGTTGTCTGATTCCGGAGGAAAGCCTTCAACATGAAACAGACCAAAATCATTCAAGCAGGAAAAAAGATTTAGGAGGAAACAGAAACGAAGTAGGGGAACAGAGTAAAATTTCTCAAACACACACCAAACATGTATTTAATATTCTTAGGGAGATAAGAGGTGGTGGTGCACCCATTAATCAAAAACAGGATGCTTTAATTCAGGAATGATCAAAGAAGAAGAAAGGAGAGTTCTTAGAAATTAAAAATAGAAGAGCTTAAAAAAGAAGATTTGGCAGATGATAAAGTGGGAAAATCTCCCAGAAAGATGAACAAAAAACCAGAGATGGCCCATAGGAAAGAAATGATAAGAAAATTAGACTGGTCCAGGAGGGCTAACAACATTCACCTAGTAGGAATTCCAGAAAGAGGGAATAAAGAAAATGAAGTTGAAGGCCTTGGGAAATCATATCATGTCCCTAGATGGGTGAAACAGCCTCTGTTCAAAGGACCAGAGCTGGAATGGCCCCGGGGACTTCTCAATGGCAACACTAGATGCCAGAAGACCAAGGGACTCATGTTATAGTTCGCTGCGGTCCTCAACAGTGTGCAGTATGGGACAAATAAACATGGATTGTCAATTTCACCAAAAGTTGTAACTCATCTATACTGAGAGAACAGGGGGAGGAGCATAGGGAGGAGGGTATCAGAGTCTTCTGACGTAATAGAAAGCCAATAGATGATGTCCCAGACAGATCAACTGATAGCTGTATCAGCTTATTATTTAGAAATCTGGAGGAAAATACAAGAAAGAGATAAAAGGGGACATATTAAAGGGGGGCAGAAGACTGTTTCTTATGTTATAGGACTTGTGTTATTGGACCATTTCATCTACTTGCATGTTCAGATGAGAAAATCCATGGGAGAACTTGGAAAAAGATCCAATTTCCCTCTTCCCATTCCCTGATCTCGGTGGCTTTGCCTTCTTGGAGGAGGCGGCCTGACCCTAGCTATGTCATAACCCCTTTGATGTTAGGTGATCTGGGCTCCCGGTGCTTGGGTTTCCGTGGCTTGCCTTGTGGCATAGTGTTGTCACATCATGTGGAGGAGAAAGAAGTCTCCAGTATGGCTTTGTGCCTGAGCTCACATGGGCAGATAAAATACATGGACATTGTTCTTTGTTTTCATGGTGATATTTATGCAAAGTTCTTTTCCTTCTTGGTGTTTATCTTTTGGCCTGGTTGTAAGGACGGAATGGACTCAGGTGGTGAGTAATGGCTGAGTCCCATTGTTCCCCCTCCTGGTGACCCCACCAGAGCCTGAAACCTGGTAGCAACTTCATGCTGTCCAATGGGGTAAAGCCTGCCTTGCCTTTGATGTCCTATGAGTTATGAGGGGTTTTATTTTTTTGGCTTTGATGTGAGCATGAATTTGGCTTTGCAAAACTCAACGCTGGACAATGTCACGATGAACCGAAGCTTAGAAGTTACACACAATGGAAATAAATCCTTGAAAAAGTTGGGGTGAGGGGAGGAAGCTAGATTAGGCAATAAACTATAGAGCCCCCGATTTAGGTTTTTAATAGACCCCTCAGAAGTGCTAGCTCAGGGAAAAGGAAGAATTAAAATATGGACTGTGGAGCCCTATCCCTTTGGGGTTTGTGTTATCACACCTATGGGTAGGGGGGTCTCCCTCCTATGAATCACAAATTCCTGGAGCGCCTCACAAAGGGGGCTACTTCCTGGACCTTTTATTTGGTGGGGAGTCTGTACCCAGCAGTAGGCAGCCCCAAGGGAAGAGAGGAGAGGCTGCTCAGAGTGGAGGTCTCTTAGTGGAGGTCAGCAGTGAGGCTGCAGACCAACCCCCGCAAGGGCAGTGGGAGGGGCGGGGGGGGGGCAGTGCTTCCCGTCCTGGGGGCTTTCTTCTCCCTCCAGGGCTTCAGGTCCATTTCACTGCACCGGGCCGGGGAGTCCACAGGAATGTCCGGGCCGCACCACCCACTCCCCGTTTATTGTTCCGTCCCCAACCCCCTCTCCCTTCTCTCTCATCTCTCCTTTCTCAGATAATCTGGTACCTTTTTTGGCTAAGTGTTGAATTCTTTGGACAAAAGCAATCTGTGGGTGCTCCTGGTGAGTTTATTGGGACTGCGGGAAGTGAGGAATTGATAGTTCCCAAATTTTACTTACATACAGTCCTCCTAGTGACTTGGGAGGAAAGCACCAGACCTGCCCTTAGATGAGATCCTCGCTGAGCTTCCTCCGGTGCTAGGCAGTCTAGCTCAGCCTCAAACCAGGGTGTGTGGGAGCAGCAGTCGTGGTGAAAGCCTCGTTTATCTGATTAAGAAACCTCATTAACATTTGAAAAGGAAACCCGGGCCTGTGCTCTGCTTCCGCTTGTCTGATGTCAGATAGCTTGTCCAGTCCCTGATTTTCTCTTCTAGAAGATTCCCCTCATGACTCTTTTTTCTGCACCTGTCGGTGAAATTGATCACACTCATCTCTTATAGGACTGTCTAGAAGATGCTCGTGTTTTTATAGTGTTTGCCACAAACAAGAGCCAATGCTTTCAGCAGCTGCCCAGTCAGAGGGGTTGTGGAAAGTTTCAACATGTCTACCCTAAATTGCTGACCACCCTCCCTCTCTGGGGCTTTCCAGCCTCCCCAGTAGTAGCCCCAGCCTCTGATGTCAAGGTGGGCCTTTCCTAGCCTCTCCCTTAGAGTGAGTTTGCTTCCTTAAGAACAAAGGGAAGGATGTACCGCTTTCTTACCTCAGGGGAAAAGAAGTATTCAGTTTGTAGCTTGGGGAAATGGTGTGGTATTTAAAAGAAATCATAGAGTTTTCTGTTGCATTTCTATAGTATTGGCTACAGAATGCCAAAATTTCTTTGTTCTCTATGCAGAGAAACCAGGAATAAGAGAAATTCAATTCCATTCAGTTCATGGACAGTTTTCTTTTTTTAATGTATATTCAATTTAATTAACATATAGTGTATTATTAGTTTCAGGGGTAGAGGTCAGTGATTCATCAGTTGCATGTAATACTCAGTGCCCAGACCATCAAGTGTCCTCCTTAATGCCCATCCCCCAGTTACCCCATCCCCCTTCCCCTCCAACAACCCTCAGTTTGTTTCCTGTGGTTAAGAGTCTCTTATGGTTTGTCTCCCTCTCTGTTTTCATCTTATTTTATTTTTCCTTCCCTTCCCCTATGTTCATCTGTTTTGTTTCTTAAATTCCAAATATGATTGAAGTCATATATTGTCTTTCCCTGACTTATTTCGCTTAGTATAATACCTTCTAGTTTCATCCACATTGTTGCAAATGATAAGATTTCATTTTTTTGATGGCTGAGCAATATTCCATCACACACGCACGCACACACACCTTCTTTATCCATTCATTGCATAGGCAGTTTTCTTAAATATAACTGGCATCAGGATAACTTGGGAACCTAATAAAACGCGTAGGTGGGACTGCGTTTTGAGAGATCTTAACTCTCCAACTTATGACTTTAAGTATCACAAAATTGGACAGGATCTTAAAGCTCCTAAGTTTCCATCCCTCTTTGACAGAGGGAAGACTGGTTCTGAGACCTGAAGAGACCCTCCCAGGCTCCTACAGTTTTCATAGCCCATGTGGTTCCTGGGAGGCAGAAGCAGGCGGTGGTCTTGGTCCTGGGCTCCCTGAGAACCCCGCTCCGCCTGGTAACCCCAACTGTCCTGTGACCTCATTTATTGTTCTCCGCCAACCTCCCCCATTCCTGCTTCCTCCCTTGTGTTTATTCTCACTCAGACCAGAATCCTTGACTTTTGTCCTTCCTTCTCTCTGATTTTATCCTACCCCTGGCCCCGCCCTCCTTACCTTTCTTCTTCACATTCTCCTACCGCACTGATGGAAAGGACCCCTTTCCTCTACCTGACGAACTGCTACTCAGCCTTCAACACCTAACTCAACTTTCATTTTCTGCCAGTCTTTCTGAGGCCCCCATCAGAAACTCAGGTAATTTCTCCTACCGCTTAAAATTTCATATCATAATGGTATTTCTATAGAGAGCACTCCTCCCACTGTATTTAATCTCTGTTGCTTGTCTGTCTCCTCCACTAGAGAATGAGCTCTTTAAAGGCAGCTACTCTGTCTCTCTCCCTGTGCATCCCCTGTGCCTTGCTGTTCTGGTTAACTCTTGTTGTGGAAAAAAGTACCCCAGGACATAGTGGCCTAAAACAACAAAAATGATTTAACTAGCTCATGCGATGTGGGCAGGGTTGAGCTGAGACAGCTCGTCTCTGTTCCATGCCTTGTCAGCTAGGGTGTCTCTGGGTGACATTTCCAGTATCACTCACTCACATGGCTGGCCATTGGTGCAAACCGTCAGTTCCTCCCCACACCGCCTTCCTCATACAAAAGGGTCTGGGTTCCCAAAACAAACATCCCGGGAGAACCAGGTAGAAGAAGCTGTATTGCCTTTTATGACCTGGACTTGGAGGTCAAATGATGTCTAGTGTGGTAGGGAAGGGAATGAGGGTCCCACTCCTCCATGGGAGGAGTGCCGGCATGTCACTGAGCTTATGGACAAGAAGATGCTAGTGTTTTTTATAGTGTTTGCCACAAGAGCTTATGGGTAGGAAATGTTAGAAAATGCACCCATCACCCTAGCACAGGGCCTAGGGCACGATAAAGGATTGGTAGATGAATGAAGAACTGTATGAACAAATAAATGGCTAAATAAAGCCGAAATGCCAAATCTTTGCAGCACGAGAAGGAACAGTGGCTCCTAGGGGGTTCTAATAGGTATTTGGTCTCTTAGACTCTTTGGAGTAAATGTCATTTTCTCAATTGTTTTGGATGTATGGAGTTTTTATATAATTGGTGAAGAAAATGGGTTCAGAGAATCTCAGGATATCTTCTGAATTTTAAATTCTCATGCAGAGACATGGGGTGTCAATGGCATAGGATTAGAAGGGAGATTAATTTTTCACTCTTAAACCCTTGAGTACAGTTTGGATTTGATCCATGAAAATCATGTACAAGTGTATATTCCTTCAAGTGTTAGGTCCTAAAATGAAATTTAAAATTAAATTTATTGTAATGGCCATCATCATCAGTTACTCTCAAACGATTCAGAGAAAAATATAATATGTATATAAATATGGAGAGAGAGAACAATAGAGCAAAGGGGCAAAATGTTGACCACAGAGAACTTTGGGTAAAGGACACATGAATGTTCTTAATGTTACTATTCTTTTGTATGCACAACTTTCCTGCAGATTTGGCATTTTCCAAATAAAAAGTTTTTGAAAATCCTGATGGGATGAACATGGACCCAAACTTTGGGGAGACCAGCATGGCAGCTTTTTTTTGGGAAGGAAGAGTCTTCTCAGCTGTTTTTGTGGTTGCTTTCTTAATGCAAGTTTAGGTTTTCATTCACACACCCTCTTCTTTTTAAATTTTATTAACATATACTGTATTATTTGTTTCAGGGGTACAGGTCTGTGAATCGTCAGGCTTACATACTTCACAGCACTCACCATAGCACATACCCTACCCAATGTCCATCACCCAGCCACCCTACCCCTATCCCTCCACCCTCCCGCAACCCTCAGTTTGTTTCCTGAGATTAAGAGTCTCTTATGGCTTGTCTCCCTCCCCGGTCCCATCTTGTTTCATTTTTCCCTCCACTCCCCACCACAAACCCTCGCCCTGCCTCTCAAATTCCTCATATCAGAGAGATCATATGATAATTGTCTTTCTCCGATAGACTTATTTCGCTTAGCATAATACCCTCTAGTTCCATTCACATCGTTGCAAATGGCAAGATTTGGGGTTTTTTTTGGATGGCTGTATAGTATTCCTATATATGTGTGTGTGTGTGTATACACCAAATCTTCTTTATCCATATATATATATATGGATAAAATCTTCTTTATCCATATATATATATATATTCCACTAGAAATATATATATATCATATGTATACACACACACACACACACACACACATATATATATGAATACCGAATCTTCTTTATCCATTCATAATGGATGTTGATGGACATCTAGGTTCTTTCCATACTTTGGCTATTGTGGACATTGCTGCTATAAACATTCAGGTGCACGTGCCCCTTCAGATCACTACATTTATATCTTTAGGGTAAATACCCAGTAGTGCAATTGCTGAGTCATAGGGT
Source organism: Lontra canadensis (assembly GCF_010015895.1). Taxonomy (NCBI): domain Eukaryota; kingdom Metazoa; phylum Chordata; class Mammalia; order Carnivora; family Mustelidae; genus Lontra; species Lontra canadensis. Next base: position 9,677,042 of record NW_022631063.1, read on the forward strand.
AGCTCTATTTTCAACTCTTTGAGGAATCTCCATGCTGTTTTCCAGAATGGCTGCACCAGCTAGCATTCCCCCCAACACTGTAGGAGGGTTCCCCTTTCTCCACATCCTTGCCAACACCTGTCATTTCCTGACTTGTTAATTTTAGCCATTCTGACTGGTGTGAGGTGGTATCTCACTGTGATTTTGATTTGTATTTCCCTGATGCTAAGTGATCACAGACCCTCTTTTAATAATTTTCTGGAATAAATCCTTTAGTGAGTTTCATAGTAGCAGAAGTGAGGAAAACATAGTTAATAGCAACAAGGAATTCTTTCAAAATTGGTGGCATCAAGACTAGCAGGTGACATAAAGGATAGACAGTCCTATAAACTTCATGTGTGTTGAACATGGCCTCCCTACTATTTAAATGGAAAATTTCATAAGAGAGAAAGGGAGAAGAGAACTCATATGGACTTATTACTTTCTGACACAAGTCACTGTGCAAGGAATTCTAAATGTATTAGCTCATTAACTATCCTCAAAATCCTTTCAAGTAGATTTCACTATCCCTCTTCTGTAACTGAGGCAACAGGCAGTGGTTGTGTCCATTCTGATGCCCTTGGCTTCAAGTAAAAGAACTTCAACTTGACTGGCTCACACAGCAAGAACATTTATTCTCTCACACGCAAAGAGTCTGGGAGCAAGGAAAAAGGACTGATCATATGCCAAGGATTCTGCCAGCCTTGACAAGATGAAGATGAGGAGACCTAGTTCCTACTTATGGGAATTTATAAGAGTCGTAACACCAGAAAGTGGATTTGCCTGGTGTTTGCCATCACCTGGTCCTCCGTCTTTATGGTGATAGACACACGTGATTATTATTAATGAACTTATAGCTTAAAGATAGCTACTAAATAAGTCACTGCTTTCTAAGAGAAATATTTGCATTTCAAACCAATGATGTATTTTCTCACCAAGACTAATACTATTTCTGTGTATCTACATATGATTTTATTGGCTTATATTTTGTGTAATGTCAGATCATTTTGCTTCTTGGCCTTATTTGCAAATAAGGCAGCTTTCTGGCCTGAAGTGTCACTTTTATGTTAGGTCAAAAACAGTTGGAAGGGTGCCTGGGCGATGTAGTTGGTTAGGAATCCAACTCTTAATTTCGGCTCAGGTCATGATCCCAGGGTCGTGAGATTGGGCTCTGTGCTCAGTTGGGAGTTTGCTTGGGATTCTCTCTCTCCCTCTTCCTCCACCACTCCCCCACTCACATGCACTCTCTCCATCTCTCTAAAATAAATAAATAAATCTTTTTTTTAAAACAACCCGTTTGAGTAATTTTAACATTTTTAGTATTAAAAATACAAAAAACAAGAATTCCATCCATTTCCTGGTAAATAATCCTTATTGTTGCATGGAAACTAGTCTTGGTCCTATGGAAAACAGATGTATTTAAAATCAGCACCACAATGCGTCATTGACATTCTTCAGAAGTTCCCATCTGATGTCTCTTAAATCCTTGCTTTTTTTCTCATGGTCTTCTACGAGCCTTTCCTTATCAGATTCTGGCTTCCATCTCTTGCCATTCAATTTTCTCACACTTGGGTTGTGGAAAGTCCATTGGACTAGCAACTGGGAGACCTCAATACCAGTTTCAGATGGCCCTGATTGGGCCAGCACTGGGGCCTCAGTTTTACACCACATGTCTGACCTGCGTGAGAGGTGCAAAGTAGATTGGATCGCAAGACCTGACTCTGGCGGGTAGTGTGGCCTGGATCACTATGTGGTTGGTCGGCAATGTCTGCCATGGGCTGAGAGAATGGTAGCACTCCCATCGTGTCTTCCTTCATAGGCTGGATGATGTGTGCGTTTTATTTGTTTCTTTTGTTTTTAAAAGAACAGCTTTATTGAGGTCTAGTTATTGAGATATAACATATATTTAAAGCACAGTTTGATAAATTTTATCATCTGTATTGTGTTAGGGTTTTCCAGGGAAACAGAACCCATCATGTATAACATACAAATGTTGAACCAGGCATGCATCCCAAGGGTAAACCCTATTTGGTCATAAGATATTACCCTTCTTATATATTGTCGGATTCGATTTACTAACATTTTGTTAAGAATTCTTGCATTTTTGCATGAAGAATATGGATCTGTAGTTTTCATTTCTTGTAAGAGCTTTGTCAAGATTTTGGTGTCAGACTAATGCTGACCTCATAGAAAATTGGAAAGTATTTCCTTTTCTTTAATTTTCTGGGAGCAATTTGTATAGAATTTATATTATTTCTTCTCTAAACATTTGGTAAACTTACCAAGTAAAGGCATTTGTGTCAGGAGTTGTTTTCTGGGGAAGGGTTTTAGACTCAAATCAAATTTATTTAATAGGGCTATTCAGATGATCTGTTCCTTCTTAGGTAAACTTAGTGAGGGGGACTGATGGAGTGTTGAGTCTAGGGTTAGTTTCCCCCATGGCTGAGTTGAGACCATTCTGAGTAGTCTACCCTATTCCCTGGTCCTGTGCAGTTTCCTGTCAGGCAGACCCAAAAGAAGCTTAACTGAATTCTTAAGGAGGACCCTCTGCAGAACTCCAGAGTCCTTTCTCTGTGCAGTTCCCCACCCCTCCCCCCATCCCCTGTGGATTCCAGTCACCTTGGCTTCTCCAGTTTTCTCTACTCAAGGAGGTAGCCAGACTCCATCTGGTTCCCACTCCTTGTGCAGTGGCCTGGAAATTCTCTCAGTGCAATAAGCTGGAGCAATTTTAGGGCTCACCTGATCTGTTTCTCATCTTTCAGGGATCATGGCCCTTCACTGCCTGATGTCCAATGTCTTGAGAGCTATTGTTTCATATATTTTGTCTGGTTTTCCAGTTGTTCCAGATAGGAAAATAAATCTGGGTTTTGTTCCTCCAGCTTGGTTTGTCCAAAGTGGAAGTCTCCAGGTTTGATAATTTTTACAGGTTTATTTAACATCACGATTCCAAATCTCCAACGTCACCTTCTTGTGGTGATTTGGAACAGAGTTTGGTTGCTTAAGTTCCTGTTGTGTTTGAGAGTTCTTTGCTCTAGGATGTTCTCTTTTATAGACAGATCTTGGTATTCTGCTTGGGCAGAATAAGTACACTTTTAAAGGAATACCAGAAAGTTCCCAACCTCACCGATGCTTAACCTTTCACCATCAGCCAGCCTTTTCTTTGGGTAAGGCAGCTGTCTTCTAAATTTCTCTTCCATAATCCAGATACCTCCAGGGAAAAATAATATACGTTAAGTCCTTAACATATATATTTTTAAAAAGGTTTTATTTATTTATTTGATGGAGAGAGAGAGAGACATCGAGAGAAGGAATACAAATAGGGGAAGTAGGAAAGGGAGAAGCAGACTTCCCGCTGAGCTTCTCGGTTTGCAGATGGTGGCCCCATTTTTTTTTTTTAAGATTTATTTTTTGATTTGAGAGAGAGTGGGCGAGTGAGAGAGATCACAGATGGAGAAGGAGAAGCAGACTCTCTGCTGAGCAGGGAGCGCAACACGGGGTTGGGTCCCAGGACCCTGGGATCACGACCTCAGCTGAAGGCAGACACTTAATGACTGAGCCACCCAGGGGCCCCAAGTCCTTAACATCTTAATGTTAACGAATTCATTACTTTTTTTTCCTCAATAATTCATTATTTTTTCTTTTTATAATTATGAGGATCCCAGTGTCAATAAGTAAAGTATAAAAGATGGGGAAAAGGATACAGAAATGGTGTTACCTCTAGGTCAGCTTTCTTTGCAAACTAAATGCCAGTAAGATTAAAATGTTCTTAATACTCCAAGAGACAACTTCATGTGGAAAGAGTGTGACTTGGTTTTCTGACCCAAGGATCAAGTCACTTAACTCATTTCTAGAATTCTGCTGTTACTGATGTGCTCTACCTTGGACAAATAACTTACTCTTGCGGCCACAGAGGGGTTACTTATGAGAGGGTGGGTCAGTGTCTTCCGCCATGATGGAGGACACACGGAACTAGGTGGATGTGCTTTGAATTCTTCAGAGGCAACAGGCAGACACAGAATATGTGAAGGATGCATTGTCAGTTTTGCTTGCCATTGAAACAAGTCTGTGGACCCCAAATCGATTTTTATCCCTTTGTTAAACACAGATGAAGAGTCATCTCAGGCACAGGAATAAGATCTCATTTGTTTTTGAAGAGAGTGGTGACTTCCGCATTCCTGTGAACTTTTTCTAAAAACAGAGTTGAAATTAGTTCTCAAAATCTTCACGTTATCTTATTTTCTAAACAAGTAAAATGGAGATAAATGGCTACAGAGACCTTGCTACCCAAAAAGAAATCCAAAAAGAAATAGGTCTGTGCCACCCCAAATGGGCACTAAACTATCAAGTGGGTCTCATGGGATGGGAGTCGGAGGCGGGGGAGGGCTAAAAATTCTGTATAGAGATGGGGAGGGAAGGTGGTCCATGAGCCCGGGTTTTTAGGTATCCTCCTTGTGCAATTATCCTACCTACTGCTGGGACTTGATAACGTGAAGTCAGGGAGAAAGAAATGGACTCCTGCCTCCAAATATTAATTATCTTAATCATTAAGCTGAGATTTTCAAAGTTCTTTGTATTTTTTTTTTTTTCCACAGAAGTCTCATAAGAAAAGATCTGCAGGTCCTAGGGAACAAAACTATACCCTACTGCCAGATGTAATTAGGTCACACCCACACTGGGTCTTACAACTTTAGTGTACCTCACATTTACCTGGGGGGCTTATTCATAAACTGATTGCCAGGCTCTCCTCTAAGAGATTCTAGTCAGAAAGCTTGGGATATAGCCCTTCGCCGTTGTTTTTCACAAGCACCCCATGTTTCTTTTTTCATTTTCATTTTCATTTTTATTTTAGTTATTTAAGTTATCTCTACACTCAGTGTGGGGCTTGAACTCATGACTCTGAGATCAAGAGTCACATGCTCCTCCGACCCAGTCAGCCAGGTGCCCCAAGCTCCCCATGTTTCTGATGTGGACCTCAGTTTGGAAACATTGACCTCGATATTTTAAGCTACGCAGTGATTTTTACTGAGTGTTTCAAGTTTCCCCGGAAAGGAGCTTTTCAGGACATGAAGAGCTGTAATAACTGAGGCGCAAAAGAATAATTAAAGAGAGCCAACTGGCAGGAAACGCTGGAGGGTGATTCTTGCATGTATGTGTGTATGTATTTATTTATTTGAAAGGGAGCATGGGCATGAGTGGGGGGAGAGGCAGAGGGAGAGGGAGAAGCAGACTCCCTGCTGAATATGGGTCTCCACATGGGACTCGAACCCAGGACCCTGAGATCATGACTTGATCCGAAGTCGGATGTGTGACAGCCCCCACCCAAGGGCCCCCAGGAGGGTGATTCTTGAAGACTGTTGGAGCCGTGGTTCCTGGAAACTCCAGTCTCCTCTTCTCCCCTGTGTCCAAGCCTCGGACCTGGGTTGCCCCAGGTCCTACATGTCAGACTGTGAAGGTGGCATGGGCTTGTGGAGAGTGGGGGCAGGGGTGCCTGTGTCACAGTGGTAGGATGTGGAACTTGACCGTGCTTATCCACCGAACAAAGGCAGGACCTGTGACCTAACACGCCAGCAGCCAAGCTGGTACAGCTGCCCCACAGAGAGAGGTGGCAGCAGGGCCAGCCAGAAAGTCATGGGAGAGCCCTGTGTGTAGATAACGAGCCAGGGTGGGGCCTGAGTTTGGCAACCAGTCTGCTGGACATTTGTAAGGGCTGTTGGCAGGATGTCGCATGCCAGGGCTGGAAGCCAGGCCAGGCTGGTCGGTCCCATCAGACTGGGAGACAAAGGAGAATCTAAGGTTAGGGGGTCTTTAGACGAGGATCACTTTTTTGGTGACCACGCCAAGCCTTGGTTTCATCTGGAAATGTAGAGAGTTATACTGGAAGGGGTTCCATGAGGTTCCTGTCCAGCTCCCTGTTTTGCGAGTGAATGACGTTACCTGTAAAGTCCTCATAACCTGGAAGCTGTTGCCCATGTGCCTGTCTGGAAGACACCAGACATTGTCCTTGGCTGCTGTGGTATTTAGTAGGTCTGCAAACTACTTGAGATGTTGGTGTTGGGCAGCGATGAGGGGAACTCTGGGAACATGCGGTAGAACGTGGGGTACTGTGCTTGTACCTGTGTGTCTGTGAGGGTGAGAGAGTGTGAGTGTGTGTGTGTTTCTAACCTAATTTTACTCATGGGGGAGCTGCCAAGAGGAAAAGGAAATTGCCCTGAGAACAACTTGGGTTATACAAAGAGATTTCTTCTAATGCAATTGGTGGATTCTGTTTCCAGGAACAGGGGCCCTACCCAACCTTTGTAACTACTGCTCCATTGTTCCCGCCACACCCACATCCCCATCCACCCCGCACCCCTGCTCAGCACACTCCTCCCCCAGACAGACATTCAAGTGGCTCTGAGATAGTCCTCTTCCCTTGGCACTTTTTATTTCTGTGGATCTTCAAACAGTTTCCTTTCTCCATAGTTCTTCCCTTAAAACTTCTGAACCACTCTGGAAGCCGTCATTGGCTGGGAAGGCAGCCACTCAAGTGGCCTCTCTTAGGCTTTATTCTCTTTCAGGCTTTATTTGTTTTATAAATATCAGAGGTGTGTGTGTGGGGGAGTGGGGGCTGGTAAACTCTTTCTAAGAAGAATCCACTGGTCTCCTTGCTTTCTCCATGGACTATTTTCCCAAGTTGATGTCTTTTTTGCTTGCTGCTATACCAGGAAAAGACTTTAAAAAAAATACCCGTGGAAAAAGACAGGACACTCTAAGTGGGACATAGCGAGGGTGGCTATGGGCAAGCTGGGGAGATGAGATGGGGGGGAGGGGCTATGTTTACATGTCAGGTAAGGACCAGAGGGCAGAGGAGAACAGAGTCTCTGTCGGGACAAAGGAAATGGACAGTCTTTCCCAGCCTTTTCCAATCAAGTTTCCATTGCTGTGGGCAATGTACTTTCATTCAAAGTGGGCTCATCCTTCCATTCAAGGTGTTATGAATTCCAGCAATTTAAACATATTCATTTCACAATGTCCCCCAGAGCCAAAAATGTCTTTGGATTATTAGCTATTTGGGATTATCTGTGTGTTTTTTTATATGAGGAAGGACATATTAGTGCTCAAATCTTCGTCATGGCTGATATGAATGTAAGTAATGGCAATCAGAGCCAGCTCAAGGGGAAATGGGAAATTTCTCATAGGAAACAAAGATGTTTCAGGAAGATAAGAATGTCTCTGGGACCCCGTGGGGGCCTAGAACCAGAGAGGGCAAAGCTGTTGGCGATCGGAGCAGCCATCTTCTCTGTCCATGGGGATGGGCACACAGGGTCTAAGGGGCTGTTGTTCTCTATTCTCTTTGTCCTCCTCCTTCAGAGGAATGCTCACCTACACTGAGTGTAGAGGTACTCTGGATCACAATTCCAGATTCCCAGGAGAGAGAATTTGGCTCAGCTTGGTCAGATATCCTCTCCTGTTCCAAACAGCCATGGCTGAGGTCGAGAGTGAGCAATGGTGAGCAAACATGATTGCGGTGCAGTGTCTGAGGGTGAGGTAGTTCTCAGAGAAAGCAGGTTATTGTGGGCTGGGTGGATATCCCAGATACGTTTTCTGTAGCTGTTCTTATTTTATGCGTAACCAATGTATCCCTTTTTCCTTTCTCTCTTAATATTTATACTAATCATTTGTGCAGCTGGGTTCATCTCCATGTTGAAAGTTCTTGGAGACCAGGTCTACCCAGTTCTATAAACAAGCAGGTTGCCTCATACAACGTCTTGAACCTTATGAGGGTTACAGTAGAAAACACATATAGGGGGGCGCCTGGGTGACTCACTGGGTTAAAGCCTCTGCCTTCTGCTCGGGTCATGATCCCAGGGTCCTGGGATCGAGCCCCGAGTCAGGCTCTCTGCTCAGCGGGGAGCCTGCTTCCCTTCCTCTCTCTCTGCCTGCCTCTCTGTCTGCTTGTAATCTCTGTCAAATAAATAAATAAAATCTTTAAAAAAAAGAGAAAGAAAACACATGTGGAATACCTAACATCTCCAACTTGTGCTTCACTAAGGTCAGACACGCTTTGGTCTAAGACTTAGCATCTACAGAATTTTAAGAGATTGGCGATTAACAGAATGAGACTTGTGTTCCTTTTCCAAAGGTAAAAATAATACTATGAGGATTATATTATTGATTTAATAAAATTAAAGAGGGTTTCTTTGATATTCACCTAAGGAAAAAGGGGCAGCTATTAGTAGCAAGGACTTTTCAAGATTTCTTCCAGCAGCCAGCTTCATGGACCTCATGTAAGAACTTAACACATGGAGGAATTAAGTCATGGAGAAATTAAGAGGCATGGTTTTGGAGCACTTGTTGGTAGAACTAAGACAGGTGAGTTCTTCTCAGGTGCCCTGCTCTATCCTTTGGTCTGTCCCTAATGAGCTGGTAGTACAGATGGTCTCATGCCGTTTGGAGTTCCTGGTAGACACACTGCCCTCATAGGCAAGGCAACAGCCTTTGGGGTTGCTGACCATGGCAAAGTGAGTGACTGCCAATTCCGTGCAACCAGCAAACAACTGGAAGTCCATTTTAAAAAGGAGACAGAATCGTTACAGCTTTTCTTACTGGGTGTTTTGTGGGTGGTGTTAGTGATATTGTATCACTAAAGTTTACTGAAATGATTTGACCTTCAAATATTTTGCCCCTAAGACTCCTTAAAAGAGCTAGATACTGGAGGAATGAGCTAAGTTCCACCTATTTGAGAATAAACTGGCGAAGTTGGAAGTTGCTAATGGCTGTTTTTATGTCATTGACTGGTCATCTTCATGTTGCTTGTGTCTTTAAAAAAGAGTGGGTTTGAAATCCAGCGTTTGAATGGTAGGCTTGGAATATTGACCCTATTGAAGAGAGTGAGTACTTATCCCATGGAAGGTAGATTTAAATTCATTTAGACTCAGGTCTGATCACATCCCTTGAAACATAGCTATATATAGTAAAGGCTGACATTAAACCCTTTACTGATAAGGCAGGTGTCTGTTCTATCCCCCAACACCACTCCTGTGTCTGTGACCCCTGAGCACACTGACCTTGGGAAATGATACCTCTCACTCCTTCCATTACCCAGCTTGCCTGCGTGCCCCTCGTGGTGTTTGCTGAGCAGTCATAATGAGGATACCAACCCCTGTCTGTCCCCGTGGCACACTGGAAAGCCACAGATAGGCTTCAAAGCAGCAAGAGGGAGCAGAGGAACATCACTGGAATGTTGTCATCAGCTCTCGGTGTCTTATGTTCTTTCTATCCTTGGTCCCTCTGGTTCAGCCTTGAGTCCTTCACGTCCATTCTCATGTTTGACCCCATTGATAAAAGCCAGGAGCGTTGCTGTCTTCATTCCGGCAACTTTAAAGCACATTAAGAGTGATTCAAACTGTTCCTCATTGACAGGAGATAGGGAGAGAGAGAGTGTAACAAGCAGGTGGGGTGCGGATCTTGGGGGAATGTGGCCCAGCCTAAGGACTCAGGCAGCAGATTGGATGAAACAGAGAGGGTACAGGGCTCTGCCCTGCCTGGTCTCCCATCTCTTTTATACCCTATCATCTGCATCTTCAGGGGGTGGGGAAGGGCTTGACACGTCTTGGAGTTCAATACCGCCCACCCCTCCCCAGCTGTGTCTTATCTATTTCATTCTTCTGATGGAATGCTTCCAAGGGTGGGACTCCCAAGGCATACCATTCTGTGTCTGGAGCTGGTGGCTAGAAAGTTCTATTAACCTAGAAATAACATACATGTCTAACAGTAGGGGGATGGTTGAATGAGAAATAGCATATGGGATATTCTGCAGCTACTGAAGATTGTATTTTTAAAGAATTTCAAAATATTATGGGAAGATACTCAAGTATTAAGTAGAAAAAACAGGAAATAAGAGTTTTTTACAATACACATATGTGAGAACTTATATGTGATCATATGTGTTTATTTGAACACACATATATTTGCATTAAGGGGATTAAGACACTCTATTGGTAGTTGATTTACGGTGATTTTTTCTTGTGGCAGATACTATTGAGATCTACTAAAATGTCATTTTCTTTTTCTTTTCCAGCTTCACACTATATAGGCTGGAAAAGCTAGATAATCCTTTTCTAGTCTCTCTTGTGGGTAGAATTGGCCAAATGACCCAGTATGGCCAATGAGATATATGAGGGCATCTGAGAAATTATTTACCTTTTGACAGAAGTCTAGCACCAATAAGGAAAAGGTCCTCTTCGTTACACTACCTACCCCTTCACCATCACCGGCAACCCTTGCTTTGAATGCTGATTTGTTTTTGTTAGAGCTTCAGCAGCCATCTTGTGACCATGAGGCCTCATAGGAGGGTGAAACCAACACCCTGAGGTTGGTGGAGAAGAAGATTGGAAAAAGCCTGATATTTTTTAATCATGGGTTATTTCTAGGCTTTTTATTTAAGTAATGGGAAAAAAATTTTAAGCTATGATTAATCAGATTTTCTATTACTTCCAGTTACATAAATCCCAATGGATACATTTACTTTCTTTATTATATATTATTCCACATGCTCCCTGAAGCAGCCACCCACCATCTTGATTTCACTCCTCAGGGCTATCCATTATGAGCCCAGTCTCCCTTTCACAAGGCAGAATTTTAGATATTTATACAGAATTCTTACTTCTCCCCTGATGCTTCTTTTCTCCAGCAAAACAGCACTGTTCCAGTCTTCTGTGAATTGGAGTTCCCTGATCACACTGGTCATTCATTCTCTCCAGTTTGCTTCCTTCTCAATGTACAAGTGGGCAGACCTGAAGTTGATATTACAGGGGTCTAGCCAGGAAGAATGGACCCGATCACTGCCTCCTTCCTTCACATCCCATTTTTCTATTAGAATAGTTTCAGATCCCAGGTACCCCCCATCTGAGTCAAACCCCTGACCCCTTTTCATGTGCTTGGTACAGATAGTTTGTTTGATTACTAATTTTTTTTAAATCTCAAGTGCAGGACATTCCCTTTGTCCTTATTAAGTTTCCTCTTATTAAATTCAGGCTGGCATTCTAGCTTGTTGAGACTTTGGTGGATTCTAATTATGTATTTGCTGTTCCTTTCAGCTTCCTGTCCTCTACAAATTTGATAAGCATGCCTCCTGTGTCTTCATTTCAACTCCTTGATAACAAGTATAACCCAGATGTGAGCTGACGTCACCCTGTTCTTTGAGATCTAAATAAAATTAGCTCAAGCCCCCTATCACACATCCTGTGGGAAGTCAGACGCCCTCCCAAAGATCTTTTGGAAACTCCCAGGGCTTTCGTGGTCACTTGTGGTTCCACATTCCTCCTCCTGCTGGCCTCTGGCTCACACACATCCCACGTCTGTGGCTGCTCTCTCCTCTCAGGTTTGTGCGGACCAGGCCCTTCCCTTGATGGCTTTAAAGAAACAGACATTTAGGGGTGTGGCAGATTCTGCTCAAGACTTGCAGAGATGGTATGTGTGTAGGCGTGGAGTCATGGTTGCAGAACAGGTCCTCAAATGGATTTCATAGGTCTCCTTGTTCTGTCCTTAAAGTCCCTCAGTAACACCAGTTCCTGGTCTCCTTTCTCCCATGTTTCTCAAAACTACCCAGAGAGCAAGGCCTTAGGATTTCCCAGGAGCAGCCTTTATTCTGGAGCGGAGCAGGGTGGGGCTGGGGTGACTTAGGGCAGACCCTGGACAAATATACAAGGAGTCCAAGTGCATTTAAGATGCCCCTCTCCATCCTTTTTAATTTATATTTTAATAATAAATTCCATTTAATCCCAATTAACCCAAATTTTATTTTACCATCTATTATGAATTGGACTGGATTGATTTCCCCCCAGATTCATGTTGAAGCCCAAACCCTTATACCTCAGAACCTCAGACTGTGAATATACTTGGGGATAGGGGCTCGGAAGAGGTGATATTAAGTTAAAATAGACTCTTTGGGTGGGCCCTGAGCCAATCTAACCGAGGTCTTTATGAGAAGAGGGGCTTTGGACACACAAGAGACCTCCAGGATGTGTGTGCATGGAGAAAAGACCGAGTGCAGAGGCAGCAAGAGGGCCACCATCCGTAGTGGCTGGGTGGCTCAGTCGGTTAAGCGTCTGCCTTTAGCTGAGGTCATGATTTCATGGTCCTGGGATCAAGCCTGGCGTCAGGCTTTCTGCTCAGCAGAGAGTCTGCTTCTCCTTCTCCCTCTGTGATCTCTCTCACTCTTGCTCTCTCTCAAATCAATAAATAAAATCTTAAAAAAAAAAAAAAAAGAGGGCCACCATCTGCAAGCCGAGGAGAGCCCCCTGGGAGGACACAAACTGGGCTGCCATCTTGATCTTGGACTCATAGCCTCTGTGAGTCTGTGAGAAAATAGATTTCTGTTGTTTAAGCCACTGAGTCTATGCATTTTGTTACGGTGGCCCTAGTGAACTCATACCCTATCACCAACACTAAAAAAAAAAAAAAAAAAAAATTAACAAGTGTCATGAGTGGAAAGTTGTCCCCCGAAAGTTATATCTGCGTCCTAATCCCTGGAACCTGTGAATGTGACCTTATTTGGAAGAAGGGTCTTTGCAGGTAGAATTGAGTTAAGGTTCTTGAGCTAAATTATGGGATTATCAGGCGGTGCCTTAAATCCCATGACAAGTGCCCTTATAGGGGACAAGAGAGGAGACACAGACTCCAGGGGAAAGCCATGTGACTACGGAGGTGGAGGTCAGGGATGCAGCCTCGAACCAAGTCCGCCACCAGCCCTCTAAGAGAGTGCAGCTTTCAGGCCCCCAGAAAGGTGAGAGAACATGTTTCTGTTGTTTTAAACCATCAGATGTGTGGTGATTTGTTACAGCAGGACTAGAGAACTAATATAAGGGGGTGCTTTATATGATTTTTCATACCTTGACATGTGGGAGATACTTTGTATTTCCAGCCCAGCTTGGTTCAGAATATCCAAAGTGCATGCAGATTTATTTGGAAAGCCATCTCAGATAGCTGGAATGAGGGAAGGGATAGAGAAACAAGGGAGGGGGCCATGAAGCATTCTTAAGCCCGTTGCCACTACACCCACCCTTCCTTTTATAGCTCACGTTTCTATTTCCTGTGCCCTCGATGGTCAGTGCCTTCTGGTACAAGGTGACTCCCAGGACTCCCACTAATGCTGGGGTTCCCCTCCAGGGCAGTGACTCTTTCATCCACCAGGAAACTACCTGAACAATCTTTCTAAGGGTGCTGGTACCCCAAACTAGTATGTGAAGTTTCTCTGGGGATGTTTGCATGTTGCCGCTTCCCATCAGTAAGGAATTATGGGGAGTCAAGCCTCCCCATAATTCTTTCCTCTGGTATTGATTTGCTAGGGCTTCCGTAACAAAGTACTGCAGACTGAGTGACTTAAACATCAGAAGTTTATTGCCTCCAGTTCTGGAGGCTAGAATTCAGAAATCAAGATGGCAGCAGTGTTAGTTCCCCCAATGGCTGTGAAGGAGGGCTCTGGTCCAGGCTTCTCTCCTTGGCTGGTAGATGGCTGTCTTCTTCCTGTGTCTCTTCACATTGCCTTCCCTCTAGGTGTGTTCATCTCTGTGTCCAAATTTTTCCTTTTTATAAGGACAGCATTTCTGTTGAGTTAGGGCCCTGAATATGACCTCCCTTTAACTCGATGCCCTCTGGAAAGATCTTATCTCTAAATAAGGTCCTATCCAAAATATTGGGGTTGGGTGTGTGAGGGCTCCAACATATCTTTCTTGGGGTGGAGGGTCACAACTGAACCTATAATAGATGCTTTTGAATTTCACTTCATCAACTGGCCCAGTGTTCCTGGATTTTACTTGATATATTTATGGGCCACTGTATTTCTCTAAATCTAAGTTTTGTTTCCTCCTTTCTAACACAGGAACAATAATACTTGTTTCAAGCTATCATGAGGGTTAAATGTGATAAAAATTGGAACATGTCATACAATATGAGCTGGTGTTATTATTATCTCCCATCATCACCTCTGGCCCCCAAGGACCCTGGAACAAGGCCAGCGGGTCCCTGGAGTCTATCACTAATAGTAAAATAACCCAAGATAGGTGATATGGCATAAATCTGAGACACATGTGGAAATTTTCAAAAGGAACTTTACTAAGGAACAAAGTAAAACACAACTAGACACAAAATCATAGAAACATAAGTATATAGAACACCTTTGATGAATTTAACAAGAATGACCTTGGACTGGCTTGGTGGGATTATGGCCTATGAAGTGGCACTTGCCAGCCCTTTCCTCTGCCTCAGCCCTACCGCCCTCATCAACCCCCCCCCCCCCCCCCCCCCCCCCCCCCCCATCACCCCCCCCCCCCACCAGCAGGCGTCCTTGGCTATGCCGATGGCCCAAGATAAGCCTGGATAACCAATCTTGTGCCATGATTCATGGCCTCCCCACTGAAAGGCTTCACCATGGTGGAGATTGGTGCTCCTGTTTGGCTCATTTTTCACTTCCTTCCCTGGATTGGGGCAAGTTCTTGGAAGCCTCATGGTCCAGCCCAATGGAATTTTGACAGAGCCTGCTCTGTAGGGACCCACTCTCTCTAGAATATTTTCTTGAGTAAATGGGGAAAATAAAATCTTCATTTATTAGCCCCCTGTAAGTCTTAGTTCACCAGTTGTGTTGAGAATATACTTTCATATACTCTCCGGAGTGGGGAGACAAGAGACATGGTTGAATATTAATAGATGTTTGTAGGGCTATTTTCCAGTGAAAATACTGTGGGAGGGGGACTTACTGTCATGGTTTCGTGTATTTATTTTTACTGATATGAAATTCATATAACATAGGAGGAACAATTTTCAACTGAAAAATTCACAGTATTGTACAGCTACCACCCCTGCCTTGTCCAAAACATTTTCTGCACCTCAGAAGGAGACCTTGTACTATTAAGCAGTCACCCCCATTGTCTCCTCCCTCCACCCTCCACCGACCTGTGGTAGCCCCAATCTTCTTTCTGTTCTATGGCTCTTCCTACTTGGAATATTTCGTATAAATGGGACCTTATGACATGTGAGCTTTGTGTCTGGTTTCTTTCACTTAGCGTCATATTTTTAAGATTCATCCATGTTGTAGCATGTATCAGTGTTACATTCTTTTTTAGGGCTGAGTAAGATTCCATTGCATGGATATGCCACCATGATTTTATTTTGCTAAGTGAGATATGCAAACTGAGCACCAGAACTGACTTCCCCTGGAGTTTCAGAAGCTGTGTGAGGGAAAAGAGAGAGGAAGGAAAGTGAAGTGGTGACCCACAGAGAAAAATGTTGAGAAAAAATTATTGATGGTTAAAAAAAGAGTCTATGAAGGGTTCAGTATGCAGAATAAAGTGAAAAATCTTTTTTTTTTCCTTCCTGTGAAATCTTCATTGAAGTTGACATGACTGATGTTTTGTGATCTTATTCCTTTTTCCCATATGACAAACTGCCAAGTACAACATGAAGGTATGATCAGGGCAAGAATGGAAGTTCCTGAGGCCAGACCTAGGTCATCTGCTTACTTGGGTTCATAGTTTGAGTTAGAACTAACTTTATTCTGGAAGGTGAGTAAAGGCTTAGCTTCTCAGTAGAGCAGGTACAGATGTTGATGCTGCCACAACTTGCTAAGAGCTAAGTCCAGTTTTGGCATATCAGGATATCATTTGGCTGCTAAACCAATAGACTTTTTTATTTTATTTTATTTTATTTATTTATTTAGAGAGAGAAAGAGAGCCGAGGGGAGAGGCAGAGGAAGAGAGAGAGAGAATCTCAAACAGACTCCATACTGAGCACCCTGAGCTCAGGTAGGGCTCCATCTCAAGACCCTGAGATCATAACCTGAATCGAAATCAAGAGTTGGACACTTAACTGACTGAGCCACCCAGGTGCCCCCAATGTTCCTTTTGATCCTGTGTAACTGGGCCCATTCTCCTCACCCTCAGCCCTAATATAAATGACCAAGGTGGTGGTGGGAGGGTGAGGGATAAGGCCTTTTGTACCAAGAGGGAGCTTCTCTGAAAGCACTGAGTTGTTTTACTTCCCTCCCTGAGATGGGTTAGAGAAGAAAGAACTGACTTTCCCATTCAGATTAAATCACAGGGAAATTCACTGTGGCACAAAAGCATAAACCTTTGGCTTCATGTTATGAAGGTTTTTAAAATCTGATTAGGTGCCTGGAATTCAGAAACATTTAGTGCCTATTGTACAAAATGAATAAAAATGTGCTGAACTTCAGCTGCTTAATAGAACAAATAAAATTATAATTTACTAGGCAAATATATCACAAGAAACAAAGCTGTTTCCCTTTGGGGAATCTAGAGACCTGTGATTCAGGAGCCCAGAGACTCATTCAAATTCTGAAGAACCCATAACAACAGGCTACACACAGGTCACAAGCCAGACAACAGAGCACACCTCTTCCCAAATTCCTCCTCCGCCGGTGTTTACCACATCTGGAACACACCAGTTCTAACAATATTTTTATAGGACTGGCTCATAAGACAATAACCTTAACACATTTGACTTTTACTACCCAAACTATTCCACCTAGAATGTATAAAAAAGCAGGGGAAGCTGCATTCGACCTCACCTTTCCATCTCTAATTTACTTCCATTCTAGTCAGTTAATAGGCCCCAAGAGGATGCTTTAAGACAGCATGTTCAGAAGCTCTCGATTTTATTGATTCTTCTTGAAATCTGTTTTTTCTGATCCACAGTATCACCTTTCCACCAACCCCCGCCAAAAGAAGCCTCCCCAAACCATTCACACACACACACACACACACACACACACACACACACACACACACAAATATGCCTATGGCTTTTCTTTAATAAGAAAGAGGAATAGGGGGAAGCTAGCTAGTGTGGACAGAGAAAGGCACATAGGCTTGGAACTTAAGTGATGATACGTATGGCTAACAAGGACGCACAGAGATCCTGGGTAGGATCCGCCTGACACAATCCAGTCTCTCCCTGTGAGGGCCATCTACCTCTGAGCAGTAGAGAAGAGACATGAATTCCCAAAAACCATACGTAATGGGCCATCTTAGATTTGATGTTGATTGTCCAGCATCACTCCTTAGAGAAGGAACACAGACAAATGAGCCCAAGTGTAGAAATGGGGTTGAGCTTTAATACTTGGCCTCTGTACCCTGCCTTCATCAGTCACAAAGACACCCAGGCAAAGGCACCCTGTGCTGCTTCAATAGAATGGATTTTGCAGCCTTACAGCCATGGAAATCTGTTGTGTGAACTTTTATTGGCTAAACAGGCTGTCAGGATGCCCCCATGGGCAAACCTGTTTGGGTGTTTGCTTTCGTCTTGGGTGAATCCAACATTGGAGGACGTCTCCCACTACTTTCCCCTTGGGTGCTCTGGTCTACTCCTACTGTTCCTTGAACATACCAGGGAGGCTTCTACCCCAGGACCTTTATACTTGACAGTTTCCCTAGCCACAAGCTCTCTCCCGATAGTTATATATTTGCTCCATCACTTCTTTCATTAGATCTTTCTTCAAATGTTGCCCTCAGAAAGAGTTCCATCCCTCCCACCCCTGGCACCTCAGTTTGGCTTTATCTTTTACTCACGGATTTGTTTGTTATCTCTTTCTTTGTCTCTGAGAGAGCAGGGAGTTTTGTCTTTTTTGTTCCCTCCTGTATCCTCATTATCCAATTTGTGCCTGACATGTAGTATGCACTAAAGAAGTATTTGTACAATGGCTGGGCCAATGAATGAAGGTCCTCCTGAAGCCACTTGCCTTGAGAAGAATGGCAGTTCTTCATAATATCAGCACATTATAAGGGGATTATCATCTAGGGCCTCTAATGTACTTTTGTTATTGCCATAACCAGCCCAAGTCATGCTTTTTAGATATATTTATTTTCTGGATAAAAATCAGAACTACAGGAAAGTCATCCAATCATTTAGCAATTCTTCACTGAGCACTCATTTTATGACAGATCCTCTTCTAGGTGCTAGAAATTCCAAAATTAAGACATAATTGTTGATTTTAAGAAACTTCTAATGGGAAAAGGAAAACTAGTAAACAAAAGAAAAAAGCAAATAATATGTGTTATGGGGGAGTGTGCACTATATTGGTCATGGTAGAGGAATAAACAGCTATAACAAACAGACCCAACAATTCGGTGGTGTAAAAAAATGAATTTATCTATCTCACGTAACAGAGAAGGTAGGTTAGGCAACTTGCTCGGCTCCACAGTCCTTGAGAAACGCAGTTTCGCTTCATATTGCTTTCCTTCCCTCCTAGGAGTTTACTCTTGTCTGCATGGTTGAGTTGTTCAGAGTATTTCTCTCCAAACCCAAGTGGGAGATATATTGTGCTCTTCCCTTTAATTTAGACCCCGTCATGTAACTTGCTTTGGCTAAGGTTAGAAGGTTCGTAGGTGTATAGCTCAAGCACTCAAGCAGGACTTTGAAATGTGTTTGCATGTGTACACTTGCCCTCATGTCCCTGCGCTGTGACAATGAGACTTTCCCTTGGCAGTTGCTGCCCCTCCAGCCTGGGCCACAGAGTGAACCTGTGAAGCAGATTGGACCTCAAGCCCAGCAAGGAGTCAGGTCCTGCCAGACCAGCAGCTTGGAGTGGAATCACCTAGCTGACCCTTGGACAGATCAGATGATTGTTGTTTTAAGTCTGAGCTTTGGGGTGATTTGTTACAGAGACAACTCACTGATACAATGGTCAAAGCTGGGTCATGGTGTATTCATGTTCCAGCTCACCTGAAGGGGATAGACCATAGAGGAATGATGCTTGAAAGCCTGGAAGTGGCATGAATCACACCTAGGTTCTACGTGGTCACACATAACTGGAGACTGGGTGTGGGCTGGGAAAGTAAGTCACTGGCTGGGTGACCCAGTGTCTAGTTACCACTCTGTTAAAGAGGGGAAGAATGAATTCTAGGGAACAACCAGCAGTATCCATCATATGCAGACAATGAAACAAATGCCTTACTTTGGAGAAGGGAGAGAGAGAGAGAGTCAGAAAAGTTTCCCCAGAAAGACTAAATATTGAGCTGAGGTTTTAGGGGATGAGTAGGAGTTCGCCAGATGGAAAAGGACTGGGGAAAGCATTCTAAGCAGAAAAAATGCAAAAGGGAAAGGTAAATAGGAAACCTTGGCTTGATCATGGGGCAGCAACAAGCATGGTGTGATTGGAATGTCCTCGGTGCTGCTAAAAGAGAGACAAGCCTAGGCATAGCATGACTGGGACACTTTATAGCAGACAGAGCACGTAGTTTGTTTGATTTGACTTTCTTTCCTTAGATCTTCATGATTTTTATATTGTCACAGAGAAAATGAGAACTGAGGTGTAAGCTTTATAATGGACAAGAACTGTATGCCCTTTTTCCATTCTGATTTTGCCCCCTAGTAAATGGGGAGCTGGAGATGTGCTCCAAAATGGGGGCCCCCAGGAACTTTTGACATGATCCTCACCCTGGGGCTTCAGGGAACCACAGCACACCTTCTCCAAATCTCTGCACTCCCAGTTCAAACTCCCCATCTCCCCTTCTCCAGATGCTGTCTGGGAAGCACCCAGAGTTTTCTCCCCACCTCAGTAGCTCCAAACTTCCATGCAGAAACTAAATAAAGCTGAAAGATGAGCCTTCAACCAAGAAATGGGGCTTGAAATTTTCAATACCTCAATTTCTGAATAACGTGAACCTGTCATAATGTAGTCTGTTACATGGGATTTGTGGTAACAATGTAACAGCTGGGTAGGCTCATACTTTAGGCCACTCTCCAGATATTAGTCCCATCTCCTGTCTCCTGGTAAGTCCCTTGTAACAGGCTTCTTCTGCTTTGGGCTTTGTTTCTTCTTGCTCCCTCTCCCAGACCTGGCTAACAGAAGCCGGAGCCACATTTTATGTGGCTTCCTGATCTTTATTCCTTTTAAGTGCTCTCGGGGCGTGGGGGGGAAGCTCTATAGAGAGATGAATTTATGTGGTGTCAGCAGAATCCAGCTCCAGATGCCACAACGCTGACAGAATTCTCTGCGGCAGGTGCTGCTATGCGTCTGCTTCACTTAGGAGCTGATAAATCACAGATGTCTTCAACATCTGCAGCCATCAGTATGAGGTCCGGGTATAATCGTACTGCTGGACTCCTGTACTCGTCTTCTCGGCAATCTTATAAAACAGCCCAACCTTCAGAACACTAAGCCAGCTGAATTACGTAAATGGGGGAAATTAAGGCTCCTTCTAAGCCCATTATTTTCCACAAGGAAGCTCATTCTCCTGGTGCATTTTTTGAAATGTTCCCCCATGATATAAGGAGCCTGAAGCTATGGCAGGAAGAGATGGCAGGGAAATAGCCCGCCCTCGGCGCATGCTGTGTGTTTGGAAGAAACTCTTGGAACCCGGCTTCCAGACAGAGTGATCAGTTGGCTCCTTTGGAGCCAGAACTGAGTTGGTGGGCTTCTGGAGCTGATGTAGCTGCAATGGGAAGGCTAGACCTGTGTCCTGGAAATGTCCCAATTGTCCACCAGGGTGCCGAGCATGGCAGCCCAAGGTGGTGCCCTGCTCATTGCCAACCCGCTGTGCCGCACGTGAGAGCTGCACCAGGAGTTTCCACCCCAAGGGCTGCTGCTCTGCAGGCTTGCTGGGCAACAGTGGTTATGGGGGTCAGTAAGGATGGAGACTAACTGGGCCAACCAGAGCCGTGTCCTACCAGGATTTGACTGTAAAATGCAGCCAGACAGTAGGGATCAGGCCAAGAAGACAAGTCTGAAGAGAAGAAGAAATGGAGTGAGTGGACACGTGTCACAACTGCTATGTCCTGGAGTAGGAACCAGTGAACTTCTAAGCCTGAATCAACAGATAGATAATCTGGTGTCCAGAGCAGCATTGTCTTCCAGTCCAGGGCTCTGTGCACAAAACAAAAATAAGCAAACGCTTGCATAGCAGACAGTTGCTGTTCTGAGCACTTTCGTCTATCCCCTCATTCAGTCCTCACCATCCTGAGCTAGGTGCTTTCATCGTTCTCTCCATATGAGAGGGAAACAGATGATACAGATTAGAAATTTGCCTAGAGGCACCAGGGTGGGTCAGTCAGTTGAGCAGCCCACTCTTGATTTCAGCTCAGGTTGTGATCTCAGGGTCGTGGGATGGAGACCTGCATGGAGGTCCAGGCTCTGCAGGGAGTCTGCTTGAGATCCTTTCCCTCTCCCTCAGCCCCTCCACCTGCTTTTACACTCTATCTCTCTAAAATAAATAAATCTTGAAAAGGAGGGAAGGAAGGAAGAAAGGAAGGGAGGAAGGAAAAATAAAAGAAAAGAAAGGAAAAAAGGAAGGATGGAAGAATGGAAGGAAGAAAAGAAAAGAAAGCAAAAGAGAGAGGAAAGAAGGAAGGAAGGAGAAAGAAAGGGAGGGAGGCAGGGATGGAGGAAGGAAGGGGGAGTGAAGGAAGGAAAGAGAAAAGAAAAAAAAGGAAGAAAGGATGGAAGGAAGAAAAGAAAGAAAGAAGGAAAGAGAGAGAAAAAATAAAGAAGAGAGGAATGATGAAGAGAGGGAGGGGGGAAGGAAGGAAAAAAGAAGGAAGAAAAGATAATAAAGCAAAAGAGAGGAAGGAAGGAAGGAAGGAGAAAGGAAAGGAAGGAAGGAAGGAGGGAGGGGGGAAGGGGGGGAAGGAAGGAAGGAAGGAGAAAAGAAAAGAAAAAAGGAAGGAAGGACAGAAGGAAGAAAAGAAAGGAAAGAAAAAGAAAGAAAGGAAAGAGGGAGGGAGAGAGGAAGGAAGGAAGGAAGGAAGGAAGGAAGGAAGGAAAAGAAGGAAGAAGGAAATTTGCCTAAATCCACACAGTTGGTAAGTGACCAGAGAAAAATTTGAGGTTTGCCTTCTGGTTCTGGAACCCATGCTTTTCCCTATTCCACAGTGCTATCAGTCAATCCCCAGGGGCTTTAGTTTCATAATTTCTTTTCTTATTGCAAAGGAACTATATACATATTTAAGAGACAACGTGCTTTGATGCAAGCAAAGAAACTGATTGTACCAACTTGAACCAAAGGGAATCTATCCGAAGAGAATGAGACAGCTCAGAGAATGCAAGGCAACACTGAAGACGCAGGCTTGTGCCTCACAGAAGCAAGGGTAGCTTGTAGCTCTTGGTAGCAGAACCAAATACACACTGCCACAGAGGGTGGAAGGAGCCCCAGACACTTCTGTTCTTGCAAATCCCAGGGAGACAGCGCTGCTGGTCCAGCCTGACTTCCACATCCATTCTTTGACTTAGGAGAGCAGGGTGCTCAATGAATGGTTCCTCTAAGACCATGCGCATTTGGGGAGCAGAAATTTCCAGAAGGAAACTGGGGGGCTCTCTGTGGAAGGGGAAAGATATTGAGTAGGCAAAACCAAACGGCATTCACCGCAGGATTCGTGTAGTGAAGAAGCTTAAAAATGCAGCCATGAAAATCTCTCGAAGTACCACCATTCAGAGATAATCAGCTTGTCCCTTTTTGGTTAGTATTTTTTTCCGTCTCTTAACTCCCACATGAAATTTTATAAAAATGGTCATCACTCATGCCCACCACCCTCCTCTCTTCCTCTCTTGTTCTCTTTCAGGTCCAGAGCCTCACAGACACTGCTGACCTCTTCAAAGTCTTTCTTCATCACTGCCCCTAGCTCAGTGTTTCTCTGAAAATCTGTGATGAAGAGCCAGATGGGTTTTTGCATTTTTAAAAAAATTTCCAGTCTGACCTAATGTTTTTTATAAAATACAATAAAGTTAATTACCAGGGACTGAAGTTTTAAAATCAGACACAAAGGACTCTCTCCAATTTTTTGATTATTATGTCAGCAGACATAACACCAATTTGTTAAACTGTTATAAAATTGTTAAATGCTTAATTATCAATTTCTGTACTTAACCAGGGAAGACTGTTCACAAATAGTGCACTGACACTTCTAAAATTTCCATTTATTGCAAATATAATCAACATACAGTGTTATATTAGTTTCAGGCATACAATATAGTGATTCAACAATTCTATTCATTACTAAGTGTTCATCATGGTAAGTGTAATCTCTCTCTCTCTTTTTTAGATTTTATTTATTTATTTGACAGAGAGAGATAGAGAGCGAGCAAGCACAGGTAGGCAGAGAGGCAGGCAAAGGGAGAGGGAGAAGCAGGCTCTCCACTGAGTTGGAAGCCTGATGCGGGGCTCAATCCCAGGACCCTAGGATCATGACCTGAGCCAGAGGAAGATGCTTAACACACTGAGCCATGATAAATGTATTCTTAGTTCCAACCCCCGTCACTTATTTCACCCATCCTCTCCACTAACCTTCTGTCTGGTAGCCATCAGTTTGTTCTCTATATTTAAATACGTGGTTTTTGGTTTGTCTCTTTTTTCTTTGTTCCTTTGTTTTGTTTCTTAAATACCACATATGAGTGAAATCATATGGTACTTATCTTCTTCTGACTGACTTATTTCACTTATCATGATTTCATCTAGATCCATCCATGTTGTTGCAAATGGCAAGATTTTGTTCTTTTTTATTGTTAAGTAATATTCCATTGTATGCATACCCATATCTTCTTTATCCATTCATCTATCGATGGACAGTTGGGTTGCTTCCATATCTCAGATGTTGTAAATAGTGCTGCAGTAAACATAGGGGTGCATATATCCTTTTGAATTAGTAATTTTATTTTCTTTGGGTAAATACCCAGTAGTGGAATTACATATGGTAATGCTATTTTTAATTTTTTGAGGAATCTTCATACTGTTTTCCATAGTGGCTATACCAGTTTGCCTTCCCACCAAAAGTGCACAAAGGTTCTTTTTTCCCCACATCCTCTCCAGCACTTGTTTCTTATGTTTTTGATACTAGCCATTCTGACAGGTGTGAGGTGGTATCTCTTTGTGGTTTAGATTCGCATTTCCCTGATGATGAGTGATGTTGAACATCTTTTCATGTGTCTGTTGGCCATCTGTGTGTCTTCTTTGGAGAAATGTCTATTCATGCCTTCTGCCCATTTTTTAGGTGGATTACTTGTGTTTTTTGGTATGGAGTTATATAAGTTCTTTATATAATTTGGATACTAATCCCTTATTGGATATGCCATTTGTAAACATATTCTTCCATTTGGTGGGTTATCTTTTTGCTTGTTGATGGTTTCCTTCACTGTGTAAAAGCTTTAAATTTTGATGTCCCAGTAATTTAGTTTTGCTTTGGTTTCCCTTGCCTGAGGAGACATATCTAGAAAACTGTTTCTATAGCTGATGTCCAAGAGATTACTGCCTATGCTCCCTTCTAGGAATTGTAAGGTTTCAGGTCTTCCATTTAGATCTTCGGTCCATTTTGAGTTTATTTTTGTGTATGATATATGAATGTGGTCCAGTTTCATTCTTTTGCATGTAGCATGTAGTAACATTACATGCATGTTACTACACAGCATGTAACTGCTATGTAGTTTTCCCAATATCATTTGTTGAAGAGACCATCTTTCTACCATTGCGTATTCTTGCCTCCTTTACTGAAGAATTAATGGACCATATCATCATGGGTTTACTTCTGGGTTTTGTATTCTGTTCCATTGATTTTTGTGTCTATTTTTGTGCCAGTGCCATACTGTTTGGATTACTGCTGCTCTGTAGTATATCTTGAAATCTGGGTTTGTGCTACTTCTAGTTTTGTTCTTTTTCAAAATTACTTTGGCTATTCGGGGTCTTTTGTGGTTCCATATAAAGTTTAGGATTGTTTGCTCTGGTTCTGTGAAAAATGCTGTTGGTATTTTGATAGGGATTGTGTTAACTCTATGGATTGTGTTGGGTAGTATGGACATCTTAACAATGTCTGTTCTCCTAATCCATGAGTATGGAAAATTTTTCCATATTTCTGTGTCATCTTCAATTTCTTTCATCAGTGTTTTATAGTTTTGAGAGGACAGGTCTTTCACCTCCTTGGTTAAGTTTATTCCTAGGTATATTTTATTATTTTTGGTGCAATTGTAAATGGGACTGTTTTATTAATTCTCTTTCCCCTTCTTTATTATTAGTATATTGAAATGCAACAGATTTCTGTATATAGATTTTGTATCCTGTGACTCTGTGAATTCATTTCTCAGTTCTAGTGGTTTTTTTGGTGAAGTCTTCAAGGTTTTCTCTATATAGTAGCATGTCATTTGCAAATAGTGAAAGTTTTACTTCTTCCTTCCCAATCTGGATGCCTTAGTGGACACTGAGTAGAATTGTCTAGATAACTTTAACCCTTTCTTTCCTTCTCAGCTTAGTTGTCACTTTCTTCAAGAAGTCTTCCTGGAAGCCCTCCTCCAATTGCATCTGGCTGGCTGGTCTCATAGAATTCTGTGAGTCCACTTGTCAGAGCAGTCACTAATCAAGCTGTGTTCTAAATGAATCAGTCCTACTTAGTTGATGGTACTGCTGGTTACTTCTGAATGTGTCAACCCCTTGCAAAAGTTCAGGGCTCCAAAGCCAGCAAGGTCACCACAATCCCTTCAGCAAGCCTGTTGGTCAAAGGAAGTAAGTCTATGTAAACCTACTTGTTTAAATGAGAAAAGAAACACCATGGGTCATTAACATTAAGATGCCAGAAATTGTAAGATGCATCCCTAGTTCCGCAATGTGAAAACAAGAATTGTAAGACACGTCCAGATTTCAGAAATGTTAAAATGCAGCAATAAGTATCTCTGAACAGATGAAATGTGGTTATTAAAATCTTAATATTCTCCTCACCCCCTGGTAACATTGCCTAGAGCTATGCTGGGAAGATCACCCTGTAAGGCAACTCAGGAAACTTAATTAACTGGGCAGGTCTCATCCTGACTCTATTTTCTCATCTTCATATGGACATTTCTCATCTTCATATGGACATAAAATCTTGTTGGGATGCCTGGGTGGCTCAATTGGTTAAGCGTCTGCCTTCGGCTCAGGTTATGATCCCAGGGTCCTGGGATCAAGTCCTGCATTAGGCTCCTTGCTCAGTGGGGAGCTGCTACTGCCTCTCCCTCTGCCCCTCTGCCTTGCTTGCACGCTCTCTCTTGCTCTCTCAAATAAATAAATAAAATTTAAAAAATAAAATAAAACAAAAGCTAAAATGTTTTTCTTTTGAATAATGAAAGTCTCACCTGTTTCTGGAGAGCAGATTTTATAGGAATGAAGAATACCCATAGTCAAGCATATTTACATTTCTGACTGTGAATATTCCTGCCCTACAAGGTGTCATTTGTGGCTACTTGTCATCCCTTGCAGATATTGTCACTAATCCCTCCTCCATTCCTCTAAATTATGTAGTTACTTGGGATTCTTATTTCCTCATCCTCATCCTTTCCCTGGGTGCTTGAGTAAGTTACCCAAGACACTGCAGTGAGTGACTCAGTGGGGAATGGAATTTCTGTTCTCCTCACCCCTAGGTAACATTGCCTAGAGCTATGCTGGGAAGATCACCCTGTAAGGCAACTCAGGAAACTTACTTAACTGGGCAGGTCTCATCCTGACTCTATTTTTTCATCTTCATATGGAAGACTGATGAGTAAGGGTTAGAAAAAAGAATCTATATTGCCTAGTCTGGGAAACAATTCATTTGAAAGGCTCATAAATTAATCTATACCTATTACCAGTATTCCAGAACCAAACAAGGACCTCGGTGACAGACTCCAATGATATATAAGCATGACTCCATGTTAATTTGAATGTGAGAAGTACCCAGAAATCTCTTTGTGGCCAAATGTATATGTATTTTTTTCTCATCTTTGACAACTGATCTTATAGCTTCTATGACCTCCCAGATATCATGAATGTATTTTTGGAGATTGAAATATCTATTAACTAGAATGATATGGAATTTATTCAACTTGATCCAAAATGATGTTTGACCAGGGCGTGGGTAATCCACACATACCGGGGATATCAATATGTAAGTAGTTCATATTAATGTTGAAGAAGACCACAGATGTCAGCAACAATGCCAAGTCTCCCAGGTAGATTTCGTGATACCAGAAGCAATGGAGGAGATAGAGAAGTGGAACATTTAGAAAATGGTGGTCCAGAAAACGTGTCAATTCCTTGATACTAGAAAACAATGTTGCCATAAAGACAACATTAAACAGATCATTAGAGTTCTAGGCCTTCCCACGAACACCTGTATACACATCAATGAAGCCACCCTCTTATCTAGATATCACTAACCTGATCTCTGGCAGCTGGGACCCAGGGATAAAGAAGAAGAAGGAGGAGAAACAAGACATTTGCCCCAGATCTTCCTTTATTCCTGTCTTTCACTTCCTGCAGCCCCCCACCTCCTGGGTGGCAGTGCTCTCAAGCGATTTTATGGAGATCCACCCCAGACTTGCTCAATTTCCCCATGGGCCTCAAACATTTCAATTACTTCCTTCTTTTTTGCCCAGGCAAGATTTGCATTCCCCTTCGGCAGTTGGAAAGCAATCTGACTGAACTGATTGGCACCAGTTTGTGTTTCACTGATCATTCCTCTATCAGTCTCTTCTCCATGTCTACATTATAAAAAGTCTCCTTCAAATTATGTCCAATGGGTGGCCTTCAGGCACTGAAACAGACAGAAGGGAAAAATACTCAGTTGTGCAGTAGGATGCTGTTTAGACACATACCCATAAATACAACGTGTAAATAAATACAGTGTTAGTATATGTTTACATTGTATATCAATTATGATTCTTAGGTGCCAAGCGAGAGAAAGAAAGTCTGGCTTACAAACAGAAAAGGCATTTACGTGTAAGTTATGGAATCAAAAGGGAAGTTCAAGAAGTCAGCTTTGGACAGGCAGGAATTGTGAAGTTTAAGGGGAAGCAGAAGGCGTGTTCTAAGCATTAGGATTGTTGATGCTGTCCTATTAGGAGAAATTGACTCCAACAGTCATGTTGTCATTTTGTTCAAAATTCAGATTCCTGAGAGAGAACATCTAAATAGTCTTGCTTGGGTCAGAGGCACTCTCTTTGGCTGTATGTGGGTAAGGTGTTTTGACTGATGGTCCCAACCAAGGAGAGCGCTAGGTCGCTAGGGTAAAATTAGAGAGTACTGCTTCTAGAAGAGTGGATGGACACTAGTAAGAAGAACCACCATCTGCTAAGTGCTGTAGGTGCCAAACTCCTTGAGCAGCAGTGCCTGGGAGTGTGTCCTTGGGTTCAGTTCCCTATTCTCTAATTTTCACAGCTTCTACCTTTTCTTATTTTAGAACTCACAGCTTCCTAAAAGATCCAAATTAGTTTACACAATAGTTCCTGCAATAATATTAGCTCTAATAAAGTGCCTGGTCAGCCTGTCCTGCCCTTAATTCCCAAGTTCTTGGTGTGTATAGGCCATTGGAAAGTCTGACTTGTTCATGTGAGCTTGGGAGGGGGTGGGGGCAGGGTGGGCTGGGTTGATTTCCAGGTGTAGCAGTCTTCATTTTGGCCCTCTGGCCAGTGTTCCAGTTAAAATGAGAAAAGCAGGATTAAATCCAGTGACATTCCCATTGCCCTATAAAACTCCAGAGTCCTTTTTCGTGACTGCCAAGTATCTGGCCTCTTAGAATGTGAAGAAACCCTTGCTTTGCTTAAGATAGCCTTCCTGGCAAGTGACTGTTGGAATTACTTATTTAAACAAAACCTAATTAATGCCCAAGGCAGGAACAGAGCCATGGATTAATATTTAACCATTTGGAACGGGTAATTGAGTATATGGGGTTTAGCAACAGATTTGCAGCACTGGTTGATTGGTCTCTGCCTGGTCAGCGCTCCCGGGGTCTCTGTTCCCTGGACCACATTCTTTCTCTGCCTCCTCACCTTCTTCCCCATGAAGAACCCAGGAGGAAACATGGAGGGTGAAGTGTCAAGCTGGGACTTGCTAACCAAAGGCGTAGCTGAATTTAAGTTTAATATTTACTCAGCCAGGAAATGCTCTAATTAAAACAAGCTCTTTCAGTATTAAAGCCCTACCCTGGAAGGACAGAAAAGAGCTCTCCCAAGAGGGTTCTGCCCTCAGGGGTGAGTAATCCTTTTCTGCCCTACACCCACGTGTCTTAGAGATCTTCCTTCCAAACTCAAGTAAGAGTATTACTGGGATTGTGGATTAAATTTTCATGGGATGTTCAATGGTTTCCAGAATAAGAGCTGGCTGTGTAGATCTCCAATCCTAGATGGCCAAAAAGAAAAAAAGAAAAAAAGAAAAAAAAAAAAAAAAGAATAACAGGGGCAAAAAGAAGATTTTTCAGCCTAGGGGGGCAGTTTCATATAGGAATAAAAGTAGGAGTAAGAAAGATGTCCTGTGTCAAATGTTGACTCCACCAGCGTTTCCTGTGTGACCTCAACTCTCTAAGCCTTGGTTTCCTCTTGGGTAAATTGGTTCTGGAATGAATCAGACAAAATAATCCAGTAAAGTGTTTAATACATAATAAGTGCATATGAATTTATGCTACCATTAATTTGATCATTCATGCCATCACTCCTTCAAATAATATCCCAAATGTCCAAAGTGTACCAAATAACGAGCTAGGTAATGGTAATACAAGAAGCTGGCCCTTTCCTGAAGGAGCTCATAGCTTAGTACAGAAACACATATATAAACTTTCCTCCTGTGTTGGGATAATTGCAATTGTGACAGTATGAACTAAAGTGTTATTAATATGCCGAAAGGGCATTCTTTCCATGGGGGATTTCAGGAAGGCTTCCTAGTGACATTTAAACTGGGTATTTAAGGAAGTTTAGGACTTTTTCAGGAGGAGAAAAGAAAAAAGTTTATCCTGGATAAAAGCATAGCACAAGTAGGAGCACAACAATGGAAAAAAGCCCAGTGTGTATGGGAAACAACAGAAAATTTGGACAGAATGCCAGAGGGCTAGGTGTAAGGTGGGCATGGTGAGCGAAGAGGCTAGAAAGCCAGGGTCAAGGACGTCCTGGGCTGTATCAAGGCATTTAGACTTTATTTGCATGATCAGATCTCTATTTAGGAAGATAATTCATACAGTAATATATAAATTGGACAAATAAAGAGGGGATTAGAACAACAGGAACAGAGAGAAGAGTATCTCCTGCCACAATCCAGGCAGGAGATAAAGAGGACCGAACTTAGGGCCACAACAGGAGGAAAGGTGAGCAGGTCAGAATTAAGAGATATTTCGATGAGACACTTGTCCAGTCTCCTTAGAGCAAATCACTTCCTTTGCCACTGCTCCTGTACCTTATATCTAAAGCTTGTGTTAAGAAAGAGTTTGTCAGGGGCACCTGTGTGGCTCAGTCAGCTAAGCGTCTGCCTTTTGCATGATCCTGGGGGCCTGGAGTGAGCTCTGTGTCAAGGCTCCCTGCTCAGTGGGGAGTCTGCTTCTCCTTCTCCCTCTGGCCTTCCTCCCTGCTTATACTCTCTCTCTCTCTCTCTCTCTCTCAAATAAATAAATAAAATCTTTTTTTTTTTTTTTTTTAAAGAGACAGTTTCTGAAAAAATGTCTGGAAACAGTTGAGTGTTTTAGAAGAATATTTATAATGATATTTTGGGTAATGATTCATCCATATTTTCCCCAAATGATCAAGAACTGTTAAGCAAATTTCCCAACTATCTCCCATACATAATTATATCACTTAAATTTGACTTTCTTTTATTTCCTTCTTTCCTTCCTTCCATCTTTTCCTTCCTCTCTTCTTTTTCTTCCTTCCTACCTCCATCCCTCTTCCCTTCCTCCTTTCCTTCTTTCCTTCTCAGTGATTTTAACTAGAGATTTTGTTTTGCCTATTCCAATCTCTCTATTAATTAGGACTCTTTACTGCAAGTGGCAGAAACCAACTAGCTTAATTAAGAAGAGTTGGGAGGAGGAAGAAGAAGAAGAGGAGGAGGAAGCGGAAGGGGTTGGGGCAGGGAGAAATTGATTACTTACCTACCTGGGAACTGAGAAGTGCAGGGATCTAGTCTCAGCTAGATCCAGGGAGTCGAACACAGATGCCACAGACCAATGACTGTTCCAGAGGGATGGAAGGAATGCTCTAATTTGGCAGAACTGAGTTATAAACCTGCTTCTGTGGTCAGGAGGCCTGGACCAGTTACCAAAAAATGGGTGTGTACGAAATTTTTAGACCAAAAGAAAAAATGTATGACCACGGTCCACTACCTGAAAAAAATTGCTGAATGAGAATTATGGCAGCCCCTTCTTTTATGTCTTTTGATCCACAGTCAAGGATATTTTCAGGCTACAGAAATATATTTTCTTTGCTAAAAATTCCAGTGTCGTAAATAAAAACATAGTGTCCTCTGAGTAATTTAGCCAAAAGGATTGTGCTAAAATCCTAGGCTGTGGAGAGGGGTCAGCTAAGGTGGGACTGCCTTTCCACTTTCAGCCCGTCACTAATGTCACCCACACTCTCGGGAGTCTTGAATTTATACTCTGGCTTTTGTATTCAGTCTGGAGTCCTGATCTTGGTCAATTTTTGTGCTATTCCCTAGGCTTCCTGCCTTACTCTGGAATTCTTTTCAAACTCAAAGGGAAGGGTTCTAGAACTGGCACATTTCCTTAGCCTATAGGTAAGCATATACTTTGTCCAGACCTCAATTAAATTCCATGTGCACGTGCACGCATGCACACACATTCACACCTGTGCACACACATGCACACACGCACAAATGCACATGTCGGTGTGCTCCTGAGAGCCAGCTCTTAAATTTTCAGGAAATTTGCAAGCCAATGGCTAAACACAACCATGACTAAAATTTACATAAACTTCACAATTAAATGAATTTTAAAAGCAGAGATAAGAAATACTCAAAATCCATCCCTTCCTGATTATTTGCATCTATTAGATGTGTATGTTGGGGACACTATATAATAATGCGCTGCCATATATTTCTTCCCAGCTGTGTTCAGTGAAGTCAACCTCTGGTAGCTTGAAATCAGCTATGGTGGGAGTATTTACATCATGGGAATCTGCAAATGCTACAAACCAGGGCTTTATATCTCACAGGGTTGGTGGTTAAACATCTACCAGCATGCCCCTGTGTTCACACAGGCATACCCTTTTCTGCTGTAGACTTCTTCTACATCCTTCTTAACACCGGTGTTACTACCTTTCGTCTGAGCACAACGTATCAGGGAAAACCTTGTCGTGCATCAAAATATTGTGCTATGCGCATCACTCACAGCTAGGATTTCTTACCGAGATATTTACCTTTCTGCTTGTT
Source organism: Lontra canadensis (assembly GCF_010015895.1). NCBI lineage: Eukaryota > Metazoa > Chordata > Mammalia > Carnivora > Mustelidae > Lontra > Lontra canadensis. The sequence goes on from NW_022631063.1 coordinate 9,709,186, forward strand.
GGGGCAAGTAGATGAGTATTACCAGACACCACAGTGATTAGATTCTACCGTGACTCCCTTTAAGGAAGTGCCTGTTGGGAGAGACCTCATCCAAATAAGATTTCTCCATCTACTCTCTTAGGCCTGGCGTTTTCCCCCTCTAAGATTGTAGTTAAGAATATTGCTGGTACCGAACCACAAGTCTTGTCAATTTCCCAAGTCCTTGGAAGAGTAATCACTCAGGAGCCAAGGATAAATTTGCATTGGATGGCTCCTTTGGCCTCTTTCACTAACAGAAATATATTTATGAATGCAGTGGCTTCACTGTTATATTATTTCCTTGCTTTGTCAAAAGAACCCAAGTGTAAGTTCACCATAGAACCAAACCCTGAATAAATACTGTCTTAAGGTTGATACAATTTTTAAATTTTTTTTTTGCAAGATGCAATTGAAAATATGTATCTAACAGATCTGCCGAATACGAGGCCAGTCAATGCTTTAGACTTTTAATCTACTTAATGAGATAGAGGTTAGACATAATTAAAGGTCTTGAAGCTTGCCTCTCTCAGTGCAATAAGCAAATGACTGAATTAAAACCATCCAGGGGATAAAATAAAAACATTTATCAAGGTAGCGATTTTGAAGGAATAACTCTCCTTCTGGTTGAACTTAAAAATAGTTTAGTATTTTGGCTAAATACCTGAAAAATACATATCAGTTTTAGTATATTCATAGTAAAGGCATTCATAAAGAGAGTGGATAGAAAGATGAATTCCCTCATCTCGGTCTTCCATGAGCCCCAGCATTTTTCTGTTTTTTTTTGGGTGGTGGCCTGGTGGGGGGCGTGTTGTTGCTTCTGTATTGTCTTGTGACCTTTTTGGCAGAATGTTGAAGGCCTTGAAGCCGCAGATGTCTTGGAATAGCAAAGGTCCAGCATTCTAACTCTGACACAATGCGGATTTTCCTCTAGCTGATCACCAAAGGCACTGAGGACAGGCAAAGCCTCTGCTCTGAGAAGATGATCTGTTGCTAGAAGGAAGTGCTCAGCCCCTGAAATGGCGATGGCTCTCCATGGTCAATGAAGCCTAATTCCAGAGAGGCGCTCCCAAGCACATATCCTCCTGCCTCAGACTCTGTTTAGAACCACTGCTCCCAGATCTTGGTTCCAGTTCAGCATGGAACTCTCCGGGCCCACGACAGCTGACCTCAGTCACCTCAGTCACCCTGTATCCTACTCTGCCTGAACAGACTGGTTGGAATGGCCGCCTGTGCCAGCGTAGCTTGGCATCCCAGCTTGACGCTCTTCTCTCCTGGCTGTGGACAGAGAAGAACTCATCTACCTGCTGTCCCATAAAACAAACCAGGCAGAGAGTCCTTCCCTGAGAGAGTCTGTACCGTGTCCGCATAGAGACCTGCACTGTTCTGGGCCAGTGGCTTGAAGGTCAGAGGAAGGGAGTGAGTGAGTGACGGGAGAGAAGGGGGCCAGGGAACCAGGGTCCTGTGCAAAGACAGATCATGTGGGTATTATGTGAATGTCAAATCAATTACCATTAGCTGTACTAATGCCCTCGTCTCTAATGTCCTAGGCATCCCTTCTAACTTAAAAACTTAATCTTGAGGGCCATTTTTTTTTTTTTTTTTGCGTCTTAGAATTAGGGAACAAAAGAAAGGGTAGTGGCCAAAAGATCTGTCCTCGCTTTTACCTTCCTCTCTTTATACATATGCGTGTGTGTGTACATATGCACACCCACATACACATCTACAAGGGCACATGCACACACAGACCTGCACTCATGTAAGTATGTGTAGTCCCAGTGTTTGTTTCTGACCATGTTGTGCATTTTAAGATACTTTCCTGGATGTCTGCTTTAAGAACTCTCTATTATATTATGCTTCCTTTTTTTTTTTTTTTAAAGATTTTATTTATTTATTTGACAGAGAGAGATCACAAGTAGGCAGAGAGGCAGGCAGAGAGAGAGAGGGAAGCAGGCTTCCTGCTGAGCAGAGAGCCAGATGCGGGGCTCGATTCCAGGACCCTGAGATCATGACCTGAGCCGAAGGCAGCGGCTTAACCCACTGAGCCACCCAGGCCCCTATTATATTATACTTCTGAGTTAAGACCTATGTTTGCTGATCTTTTACCTCTGTGCATTTTGAGGTGCTGATCCTTGCCACTAAGTTTTTAATATTCTACATTTTAAATTCTATCAGTGTGCACTGTGTAACAGAACTTGTTTGGGGAGTGTGTGCTTAACAATTGAGTAGATTCTGTTTCCTGGTTGACTCACTTCAAGCCCTAGAGAATGGAATGCCTGGCCCTCACAGGCTGCCTGATAACTCTGAGTGGCCCTGTTTGACTAGGGGGATGGGGAGTGGACACAAGAAGAAGATGCTATTTAAGCTGTGATGACCACGTCAAGCCCTTCCCTCAGCTCAAACTCCCTCAGAGGAAATTCTCCCTGCGGAAATGCAGGGATAGAAATTTTTCACGAGACCTAGAGGAAGAGGAGGCGCGTTTATGACTGACAAATGGGGAGGGACAGACAGAACTGTGGTTTGAAGGAATTGGGCCCAAGACCAGGGCTTGCTGGGTGAGAGCCAAAGGTGCAACTGCTCCTTCCACCAGCCTGGGCACCTACAATGCTACTTTCTGCCCACTCCTGGATCAAACACTTCCTATGGCCAGACCTCTGGGATGGCTCCATCTTTGAACCCCTGGAAGTCCTACTTCTGGGATGTCTGCCTGGTTTCCTAGGGCTTAAGCATGTCTTTCCTGGTGTTGAATGGTAACCCAACCCAGTCACACTTTTCAGCATTGTTTCTGAAGTCATGGAAATGAAACGAGGAGAGGGGTGTGACCAACATGGTGCCAGGGCGTCTCTGGCCCTGGTGCCTTTGTCCAGACCGATGGACACTGCTATTCCTCTCCTGAGGCCTGAGACTCTCGGGAAGTCCTCACGGGTGGGACCCCTACGGGATGGACCTGAGGTCTGAGCTGCTGGGGAGAATTCAGGCAGTGAGCAGCAGAGAACCCCGAGTTGGTTTAGAGCCTTTGAGATAAAGGCTGCTTATCCGCAGCTACCACCCTCACAGGCCCGCTGTCCTTTAAAAAACAGCACATGTAATTCCAGCAGCAGGGCTCTTTGGTGCCAAACCTGTGAAACCTCGCCGCGCTTTTCCCCACCGGCAGGGCTCTCTTGGTGCTTCGAGGTGATGGCCCTCAGCTTGCGTCATCTGCGGTTTCTATTTAAAGGCAAATCCCAGACAGTGAAGTATTTGCTGTAAACTCCCGCAGCAATGTGACACATGGCTTTTCTGCCACTCAGGTCACTCGGCCACGGGCCTCGTGCTTCCTCCTCAATCGCGGCTCATTCCAGGAGGTTTCCTCCATTTCAGACATTCTGGGGCAGAGCTGCCGGCCCAGCCATTTATCATTGGTAATAACCAGCAGAGCTGTGATCTTTCACATCTCCCCACAATGACCTGAGTCTTGGAAGGCATCCTAAACTCCCGGATCCCCTCTGCCTGGCCAGGGCCTCTCTTCCTTTCTAAGGGCAGCGGATCGAGTTCAGAGGCGGGGCTCTCCCGCTGCGTAGGCGCTTGTGGGTCACGGGGAGGGCCAACAGCCTCATTAACATAGCAATCGAAGGAGAGAAAAGAAGGCCGGGTTATTCTGGTGAATGCCAAGCTTGTTCTAAATCCTCATATAGAATCCTCCTAGGCCCACAGGCAGAGGATTTGAGGCACTGTGTTGCAACAGAATTTCTGAGCCACAAAGACATGGGAATGGAGCCATTAGGAAGGAAAGCCAGGCACTGCGAAGACATATTGCAAACATGCTCAGCTCTTACCTTACTGGACGCCCTTTCAGAACCGGAGGAGCTTCCTGCAACTTCTAGACATTTCCATAGTGTTTGCTGGACCCGCCCTGGCTTTGAGGGTGGAAGCAGGGTGTCTCGCTGCAAACTCCCAGGACCTACATTTCTTGAGGAAGCAGGCCCGAGTGTACCTACATTTATCTCAATTATTTCCTCAGAATTGTCCTGCCTGTGAGTGGCCTTTCAAGACAGGCACCCCTAGCTGGCTTGCATGGTGGCCTGTGAGGTTTTGCCTGTGAGGACTCTGGGGTAATCCATAGCCAAGAGAGCATCAGCACAGAGGATCTGAGCAATGCGCCATCTTGAACTCATAACTACATTTTGGGAACAAGAACTGTGCCTTGAGATTTCAGGAATTCAGCCTTCAGATACAGAGAACAATGCTATGGGAGAGGGGAGGGGGGCTGCCTTTTGGCCCACCTACTTTTCTGGGCCACAAATTCCATAAAACTTTGGGAATTGCTTATAAAAGTCTCCATCAGAAAAGAAGTCTGAAACGTTATCTCTAGTGGTGTATGTATATTTGCTGGCCACTTTCTCATACATAAGTGTACTGTCCAAGTACCAGATTTGGGACTTAAAGAAGAATCCAACAGACCCATCACCTCACCCTACTTTGTGACTACTTGTAATCAAACACACTAATAAGTTGCATTTTGGCTTTCGAAAATGTCTAATTTCTCTCTCTTTCCTATTTATTTTGGCAATGAATTGCTATATAGACATGTAGTGATAGATGTGTTTGCTCTCTCCTGGGCTTCCCTCCCTGCTGTTCTCATCAAAGAGCAAGCTGAATACTAATGGCTGTGCTGGTCCCTCGTGAGGGGGCCCCGCATCACACGCTCCTGACTCAGAAAGGGCCAGGGTTGCCATTTGTCAGTGGCTCAACGTCACAGCTGCCTCAGGTCATTGACCTGGATCCTTCTTGTGTCACAGCCAAAGGGGCTGTAATGGGAGCAAAGAGAGAAGGCTGACTTTGGTATTTGAAAATGACCAAGTTGGGGCTGTCTCTTGGAAGCGCAGTGAGATGGCCAAGGTTGGAGATACAGGGCAGGGAGATGGCTATAGCCATTGAGGAACGTGCTTTCCTGCCACTGCGCCTTCTAAAAGGCTATCGGGCAGGACTGTTTTGCACAACTCTGGGGGTCCCATTCACCCTGGAACTGGGTCATGCTGGCTCTGAGGTCTGTGGATTCCTGAGCTTGTGCCTGAGGGGAAGACAGGAAAGGAGTGGGCAGACCTATGACTCCGCGCCCGCTCCTCCTGCAGGTCCTGGCATGCTTCCGTTGGGGCATTGAGCCCATTGAGCATTGAGCCCATGTCTCAGGGCCAAGGTGTGCCCCTCCTGGGGGAGAGTCTCTTCTGGTTTTGCCACGTACTAAACATATGGCAGATTATTCTATTGCCCCCATAGAGACCCATGACCAAAAGAAGGCTCATGAACAAAACTGGCCTTTTATTATTATTCTTTCAAAATAAAGATTTTATTTATTTATTTATCTATCTATGGGGGGAGGGGCAGGGAGAGAGGAAAAAACAGAATCCCAAGCAGACCCTGACACAGGGCTTGATCTCATGACCCTAAGATCATGACCCGAGGTGAAATCAAGAGCCCGACTCCCAATTGACTGAGACACCCTAGCGCCCCCATCTTCTTTCTATGCCAAGGGTTTCTGCTAGCCCACAGCTCAGGGATGTTCACTGACTAACGTTTACTTAGAACTTTGGTTCACTTGCGGACTCTGCTCACTGCCGATCTGTACTCTCATACCTTATATTCAAGCATCTACAAGACACAGAATGTGACTGGTCTGGGTTTGTCACCTACAGTCCTCTGGGCTACACATCAGTCTGTGGATTGCCTGCCTAGTCCTGTCTCCTTGCAGGAGGCTGGGGCGTTTTCCCCGGTGGAAGACTGCGAGCTTACCGCACTTGATGGCTCCCTCCAGAACGTAAGACCAAAGGTGAGAAGGAAGAAAATGAAGTTTGCTATAATTCCGCAGCAATCCGACAGCACCCCTGATGTCAGGGCATCCTGGGTGGCACTGTTACGGAGGTCCCTGTTATGTAGATGGCATTCTACCAATGGCAGAGCCTGTAGGTTGCTGGCCTGAAAGCAAGTCTGCCTTCATGTAGAACAGCAACAACAAAAACCCCCAAACCTTTGCTCGAGGCTTTGACTACTCAAATTTGCCAAAGGAAGCAGTGGGAACCGCATTACTTAAATCCTTTCAAAATAGCCTGAATAAAGCACTTCACTCAAGTAAGCAGAATAGACTGCGGCTGACCCTGCGGGGCATCCATAAGATGACCTCAGAGCTTTTTTTTTCTCTCGTGTCTGGTTTCTATGAAGGAGAAAGACTGGAGCTGAACCATGAAACAAAGAAGGAAGTTCACCCACCCTCCCACCCCCTCGCCCTTTAGTCCTTAGTTGCGTCCTGATTTCTAGATTGCTCCACCAATGAAGTTGTAAGACCACTCACACACACCGCAGTCCTGAAATACCGTACAATCCTCCTTTCCACTTTAAAGACAGAATTCGTTTCAAAAAGCCTTTCGTGGTCCCATTTCTTCTTCCATAATTCCTGCAGGTGTCCTCGTGAGTGGGCCCTGCGTAATTCTCCCGATTGCCTCGGGCGCCTCCAAGTGCGTCCCCTACACCCGCCAAATAGGGTAAACCGCCCCTTTGCACCACTTTACCCTGTCGGTTATGGAGTCAGCCTTGTTTGCTCTTTGAGATCCAAAAAATCACAGGGCAGCATCTCAGGCAGCAGTTGGAATACAGAAAAGTGAAAGCAGAAGGAAGTGGATATCTTTGGCAGGAGGTGTAGTTTTGCTTTCTTTTCTCCTTCTTTCATTCATCTTTGTTTGGAAAGCAGATAAGGAGGCATTATTTATTGAGAAGGAAGTGTGTGCATTAGCTACCATGGTAACTTATGTAACTATTGGCACTGTCTGGGCCAATTAAGGCCCTTTCATAATGCTCATTTTCTTTCTAGAGGCTGAGAAAACCACTTACATAAGAGACTGATAAGTATTTTACAGGCTCTGAGCATGAGGCTTCAAAGGTTCCTCTACCTGACTCTCCTGGCAATCTAGGCATAACGGAGTTCCATTTATTCCAAGTCTCTGGGAGGACCCTGGGCCCCAGGAGTGCCCACCTGCCACTCTGGCAGGAGTCAGTCTTGCCGCTGCACCCTTCCGCACCTGCTACCCACTCACTCTGCAGTTAGATTCCGAGCCTCACATGGCTGGTGCTGTGGAGATCCTCCCTCCCTGAGCTCTTTGCCCAGGCCCTTGGTCCCTGCTATCATACCTCTTTGGTGCTAAAACTGTTGGTCTGCCTTTGATCGATCGATCCATCCATCCCTCCATCCATCCATCTATTGATTACCTTCCTACTACATGCCAGGTGCGGGGGATACTGAGATGAATAGGTCATGGTTTTTCTGCCCTCAAGGAACTTATAGTTTAATGGACGAGGCAAAAAGGCCAGTGATTTTATACATGAACACACAAAACTCACAGCATATGGAAGATTTAGAGTGAACAATTTTATTCCCATTCCTATTGTGCAGATTCCCAGTTCCCCTTCCCACTACCTTCAACCACTTAGTTGAAATGCCTCCAGGGATGCACACGTAAACACACGCAGGTACCTGGGGACTGAGGGTGCTGACATACAGTAAATGCCTTCTGGACGAGAGGACCCTGATTGAAGAGGGAAGTGTACGGTCACTTGAGCGGTGTCCCCAGCCCTTGTACACTGGCAAACACTTTGATATTTTTTGACTCTCATTTGTACAGCTGTGGGTTAAACCTCCCAGTACTACTACTACTACCTGTGATGTGTACTGATCCTTAATTGCCTACTGACCTTGATATGTAACAGTTTCCTTAGCCATCTGTTTGGAGGTGGCACGAGGCCCCCTAAGATGTGCATTTCCAAATCCAACATTCCACATAACTTCTGTTGCTCCTTGGGAGGCCCGGTGCCATAATTTCACACCTTATCGGCCATGGTGGGTGTTCGGCATAATGTAAAATGATGGGTAGGGAGAAGGTCCATCTTGCGTTAAAAATATGTTTGTTGGGGCACCTGGGTGGCTCAGTGGGTTAAAGCCTCTGCCTTCGGCTCAGGTCATGATCCCAGGGTCCTGGGATCGAGCCCCACATCGGGCTCTCTGCTTGGCTGGGAGCCTGCTTCCTTCTCTCTCTCTCTCTGCCTGCCTCTCTGCCTACTTGTGATCTCTCTCTGTCAAATAAATAAATAAAATCTTTTAAAAAAAATGTTTGTTAACTGAGTGCTAGTGACTCATGGCATGGAAAAAATACATACTAACAGAAGATTTCTGGTGCATAAATTTTGAATTGTCAGTGGATGTTCAGCTCTTATATTCACCTAGTATGTACTGGGACAATACACTGGTTGTTAATAGCTGGTGTATTTTCTGATTAGTTGGTGTCATGCTATACAGATTGGAACCATTTCAGTGACTAATAACGTTAATATAAATAAGTATTTCATGGGACAATTTTAAATGAAGATGCTGTATTTTATGCATAATCCATCACATATATTGGGCCTGGGATTTTAAAAGCATTTCTGAGTCCCTTTAACCTTTCCTTGGCTATTGCTCAAGGCAGCCTCTTTGGGTAAAGAATGGGGCCAAACAGGCAGGTTGGCGTAGAGTCTCCCTCTTTCTCTTGCTTCCACACTCTCAGAGCACTGGCTCTTTTGCACTGAGTTCTGAGTAAGATTTCTTTTGAAGAAAATGCTCTGTTAATTAGACATAAGGTTGAAACCCCATTCTAATACTCAGGCAGTGTCTCCATGGGGGCCATGAAGATACCTGAGGAAGGACACCTAGTCCATTTTTGAGAGTGAGGAATGCATGGGTGAAAGCTTTCCATGTTAAAGTGATTCCTGAATGTGTGTGTAAGGTCGGGTGAGGAGGCTGTGTACCTCCCAGGCAGAGATAGCCATAAGTGGGCAGTCCCAGAAGCAAGGTGAGGAAAGTTTAGCTTCTTCAGGAAAGTTGCAAGGTATTCAATATGGCTGGAGTGTCTGGTTTCAGATGAGACTGGGGAGGTGAGCTGAGGTCAAACCTATGTTCTTGCCCATTCCACTTTGTCTGTTTCACTTGCTTTGACCAATGCTCTGTGTCTGGATGATGTCTCTCAAACTCTTGAACTTCAGATCTAATGTGGATATCATCTGTTCCTCTCTGTCCTTCTGGCACTATTGCACTTTGACCCCAACCACATTCTCAGACCATGTGATCCAGCCTGAGAGACCTGTCATTGACCAGTCAACTCACCCTTGTATTTGCTTTTCTGAAGTCTGTACTAATCCAGATTCCAGATTCCTAAGCATCGAGCCCAGGGCCTGATGTGTCTAAACCAAGTGCTGAACTTTTACTGGCCATGACCTCGCTTTTTGGCTCTCATTTGGTTTCTTAGTCAAGTCTTTGGATAAAAATCTTGCAATGGGATGATAGAATGACTCAACACCCTATAGCAAGCAAACATGGCATCCATGTTTTGGAAGCCAGCCTTTAGTTACCTACAGTTTCATCTGGCTAACCTTCAAGAATTACTGTGTCCTTCCTTCAGCTTGTGAAGGTATTTCTTGTACCAAGTTGTAATCAAGTTTTTCATTTGTGGGAAATGTTCCATCCTTTCTTTATCACACTGGACTTCTCTTAGCTGAAAGGGATCTCCAAGTTGTTAGAATTGAAAATGCCAGAAATTTCCACCACCATGGTTGCCGGCAAGGGACCTCTGGGCTCATCAAAATCAAAGAGCTCAGTTGAAAGTCTTTAAAGAATGTCCTTACTGGTGGAGAAACCATCAAGTTCCACATTGCTTATTATGGTCTCCAAACTGTTGATTGTGACAAAGCAAGTTTTATGTACAGGAAACAAGCACTTCCCTTCTCCCTTTGGAGGACCTAAAAAAGTTTGATCTTAGATAAGAAACCACAAATAATTACATAAACAATTACTCAGCCTTTGCCTTTCTTCTTGTAATCCTATAATGGTACTTTAGCAATGACATCAAACACCACTATTTTTCTTAAGTTTTTACAGTGAATAAAAATAGAAGATTTAAATATTATAAGTACTTGGTGTTTAAGACTTTCATTAGTTGTGAGAAGACACTGTTATTGATGAATTGCTGGCCCCTAATTTGCACACCATGCATGACTAGGACACTGAATGCAAGTTTTTGTTTTCCTCAAGCAAAGAATTAGGCCATTTTTACAGTATGTCTACAGAGGACATAAATTTTCTGGCTAAATGAAGTGCTTAGATTAAAACTATGCTTTTAGGTGTGAACCCTAGCTCCAGTATTTAGTTTTAACTATCAGAACTTTAGGTTGTCCCAAACCATAATGAAGTTAAAAGCCAGGTCACTCCCTAAACAGAGGCTGGTCTTTCTTTTCTTTCTTCCTTCCTTCCTTTCTTTCTTTTTTTTTTTTTTTAAAGATTTTATTTATTTGTTTGAGAGAGAGTGAGTGAGAGAGAAAGCACAAATGGGAGGTGCAGAGCAGAGGAAGAAGGAAAAGTAAACTCCACACTCAGTGGGAAGCCCAATGTAGGGTTTGATCCAAGGTTCCTGAGATCATGACCTGATCCGAAAGCAGACACTTAACCACTGAGCCACCCAGGTACAGTAGGTTGGGCTTTCTAATATGCTGTTATTTTTTTTAATGGGACAGAAAGTGATGCAATACTTTATAAAGAGTAAGCTAGCTTATCTTATGTAGCATCTTATGGGAAGTTAGGAATAAAAATGTTAATAAATAAATAAATAAATAAATAAAAAAAAAGTTAGGACCCCATCAATGTGAGCAATAAATATTTGCCCTGTGCTTAGTGACAGATTAGACATGAACTGTTTGGCAATGTTTTGGAAAAATGTTTTAAAAAGGAGGGTGCCTGGGTGGCTCAGTGGGTTAAAGCCTCTGTTTTCGACTCAGGTCATAGTCCCAGGGTCCTGGGATCGAACCCCGCATCGGGCTCTCTGCTCAGTAGGGAGCCTGCCTGCTTCCCTCTCTCTCTGCCTGCTTGTGATCTCTGTCTATCAAATAAATAAAATCTTAAAAAAAAGTTTTAAAAAGGCAGGGCCATTTTACTATGGAGAATGTGACTGTCCGTTAGGATGTTTCCTGGACTTGAAGTGACATGAAACAATTCATTTAATATTTAACATTTGTGTTATATACATTTTTATTATTTTATAACCACAAAAATACTTGATATAATCTGAATGTTACAATGCTGGACTAGGAAGGTTCATTTCATAAAAGTTATCAAGGTGTGAGCATCATTTAATGCTCTAAAGGAATTGTGTAATTGTACCTTTTGTTCTCTTAAGCTTATTTGCTTCAGAATAGTAGAATTAATCACATAAACACCCTTCTCCATGCCTCCCTATGCTCCCTATTTATTCAGTCTCTGACTGGCCTGTTGAGCATCTACAGGGTCAACCCATTGTGTAAGGTAAGAGGATGCAGGATTCCAAGATGAGTAGGATCTGGTCTTTGCCCTCCAGGAGTAAAAAACAAGTGGAATGGAGTGTTTGCCTAGCTTTGACATAAGTGAGAAAATAATGCAGTGGAACTATGGAGGAAGGGAAGGGGCCTGGTCTACATAGACAGGGACCTGGTCCACACAGTCCTTCTACAATGTAGGATTTACCCATGACAGTTAAGAAGGTGTCAGGAAAAAGGCCCTGCACTGGAGATTAGGTTTGGGTTTGGCTCCTTGTTCAGTTACTCCCTAGATTTGTGACCCTGGGTAACTTACTTCAATTCCCCAAGTTTTCTCATCTACAAAATAGAAATAATAATAGCTGTTCACTGGTCTCATAGAATCTTGGTTTTAAGGCTCAAATGAGCTAGTGCAAATGGAAATCCTTTTTAAAGTTTATATATATAATCCATTAGAACTAACAGGTGAATTCAGTTAAGTAGCAAGATATAAAATTAATATGCAAAAATCTGTAGCATTTGTATACACAAACAACAATCAGAGAGAGAAGTTAAGAAAGCAATCCCATTTGCAATCACATCAAAAAGAATTAAATACCTAGGAAAAAATTAAACCAAGGAGGTGAAAGACTCATACTCTAAAGACTGTAAGACACGATTAAAGAAATTGAAGAAGATACACAAAAAAGGAAAGATATTCCATGTTCATAGGTTGGAAGAATCAGTATTGTTAAAATGCCATATTACCCAAAGCAATCTACAGATTCAATGCAATCCCTGTCAAATACCAATGTCTTTTTTTTTCACAGAGATTAAATATTCCTAAGTTTTGTATGGAACCACGAAAGACCCTGAATAGCCAAAACAGTCTTGAGAAAAAAGAACGAATCTGGAGGCATCAACCTTCCTGATTTCAGACTATGTTACGAAGCTTTAGTAATCAAAACAGTATGGTATTGGCATAAAACCAGATACATAGATCAATGAAATAAAATAGAGAACCCCAAAGAAAACCCACATATATATAGTCAATTAATGTATCACAAAGGAAGCAAGAATACACATTGGGAAAGGACAGTATCTTCAATAAATGGTATTGGGAAAACTGGACAGCCACATGTAGAAGAAAGAAATGTGACCACCATCTCATACCATAACACAAAAATTAACTCAAAATAAATTAGAGATTTGAATGTAAGACCTGAAACCATAAAGCTCCTAGAATAAAACAGCTAGTGATCTCCTTTACATCGATCTTGGTGATGATTTTTTTTAATCTGACACCAAAAGGAAAAATAAATAAGTGGGACTACATCATACTCAAAAGCATCTGCACAGCAAAAGAAACCATCAATAGACTGAAAGGCAACTTACCGAATGGGAAAAATATTTGCAAATCATATATTTGATAAGGGGATAATACCCAAAATATGTAAAGAATTCATACAGCTCAACAGCAAAAAGCAAAAACAAAAACAAAAAACAATCTGATTTAAAAAAAATGAACAAAAGATCTGAGTAGACATTTTTCCAAAAGAGACAATACAGATGGCTAGCAGGTACATGAAAAGATGGTCAAAAGTAGGGAAATGTAAATTAAAACCACAGTAAGATATTACTGTTATCACAATGGCTGTTATCAAAAAGGCAAGAAATAACAAGCGATGGCAAGAGTGGAAAGAAAAGGGAATCCTTGTGCCTTGTTGGTGAAAGTGTAACTTGTTGCAGCAACAGGGGAAAACAGCATGGAGCTTCCTCAAAAAATTAACAATAGAACTACAATATTATCCAGCAATTCCACTTCTGGGTATTTACCCAAAGAAAACACAAAAACACTCGAAGAAATAGATGCCCCTCCATGTTCACGGCAGCCTTAGTTACAAAAGCCAAGATATGGAAGCAACCTAAGTGTCCATCAATGGACACTTGGGTGTCCATTGGGTAAAGAAGACAGGCGTACACATTTACACAAATGGGTAAAGAAGACGCGGCGTACACATTTACATGAGGTAATATTACTCAGCTATTAAAAAAGAATAAAATCTTGCTATTTGCCATAACATGGAAGGGGCTCAAGGGCATTTTGCTAAGCGAAACAAGTCAGACGGAGAAAAACAAATACCATGCCATCTCTCTTATATGTGGAATCAAGCAAAACAACGACGAACAAACAACTGAACCAAGGTCACAGATACAGAAAACGGATTAGTGGCTGCCAGCAGCAGGTTGTGGGGGGTGGAAGAAATGGATGAAGTGGGTTAAAAAAAAAAGATTGTACGTATGTATAACTATATCATCTAATATTTATATTACATAAATCTCACTTTGGGGCACTGGTATCGAATTTCAGGTATTGTGACTACTTCTGGATTTCCTAACAAGGGTGGGAGGTGAAGAGTTTAGAGGGGACTTAGAAGAGATGGATAAGAAGATAAAAAAAGACGAAAATGGGAAGCCCGAGAGGACATGTACAACAGACACAGGAAGGACACCAGGTGTTTCCTATCTTTGCCAAGACCCAAACACGAAGAAATGAATTTACACAGCAGCACGAGGGATTCAAGTTAGGAATAAGGATGATTTTATTTTCTCTAAAGAGCTGTTAAAACACTAAAAAAGGCCAGTAAAGGAGGGCTCTGGTTCTCTTCCTCTGAGAGTCTTTAAAAACAAAGAATGGGGAGCCATCCTCCAACAGTGCAAAGTTATATGAAGAGAGTTCAAGAATAAGAAGTCCACAGGCGATGCTTGGAACATGCTCAACCTTCAATTATTCCTTTGGGGAAGAACCAGTATTGGGAGAATGACGTCAGAGCCCCATCCACCACCTGGACAGAGTGGATGGAAAAGACCTGCCTTCTCTTCTGCAGACCTTTGTTATTCTTGCTTTATTGCTTGGTATAACTTCAGGTGTTTTATGACATACCTATATAGCCTGAGGGCCGTAAGTCATTTGCTTAGGACCCACCAAATATACGACTACTTCCTCTGAAGCACTTGTGTTGATCCTCATTCTTGGTGGGATTCTAGAATTTCATCCCAGTGCCATATAGAGAGCCGTACAGGCCTCGTCGACACTGGACTAACTCGAGTCTCTAAGTTTCAGTCATTAACCTCAGTGGAGTGTATTTCAAGGATTCCTGGTCTGTGGCTGGCGAGAAACCAGGTACATCGGGACCTAAAGACTTAACTTGCTTATTTTATTCACTCTATAAAGTGAATAAAGAGGAACAGAATCTTTAAGGTAGCCAGGTACAGACCTAGTCTAGGCAGACGGCAAAGGATCGTTTGCATAACCAGGCCAAACGTACTTCGAAGAAACCATTGTGCTGTTGGAATTGATTTGGATTGTTCTTGAATCTATGGCATGGTTACACCTGGCTTCTATTCCCCCAAAGAGATAAGATCCTGCACATGGTCAGAGGCCTTTTCGGGGTTTGCCCCTCTCGCTGTGGTTCAGTCCTGCCGTAAGTCCTTCCTCTGCCCTTCTCTGGCTGTGGGAGGTTAGAATTCGGGGCCAGAGGACACACTAATGGGTCCTCTACTGTCCAGGTGTGATATCTGGGTCATCCCTATTCCTGAAACGGCACTAGTCTTCCTTATTTCCCATCTGATTACACTGCAGCTTGGAGCTTGTGCTGCTTTTTCCACCCTTCCTGGTTGGAGTCGGCCTCCATACTTGTGTAGCCAACAGGGAAAATGGCAGAGGAAGGAGGGAGTTTCTGTTGTAACTGTCTATTTTTAGTGGCTCATAAACGTCTCCATATTCCTTTGGCCTGAAGCTACATATGCTTGGTCTCAGCCCAAAGGGAAGTTATTTTGGAAAGTCTGAGCAAAATCCTCTCCACTGCTGCTTGCATTGGCTTCAAGGAGACAGAAAAAAAATGGGCTTTTGGAAAATCAGGTCTGTAACTTTGGGGTTGGTGTGGAACTGGCCACTGAATCCTACTCTGTCCATCTCCCACCGGCCCCCATTAGAGGCCATGCCACTGGGTGGAACATTTAGGGGCCCTTTCATAGGCTGCCGTCAGGTCACAGGATAGTGAAGGCATGGTTGTCCTGAAGCTGAGGGCTGATAGCAGGGCCATCAGTAGGCTGTGCTGTGGTGTGAAAGGAGAAGGAACTGGACCCAAACTCAGGAAACTCTTACTAGTTGTGTTGGCTTGGACAGATCTAGTGGCTTCCTGGAGGAAGCAGCTAGGATGGCTCTCCATTCTAATTCTGCTCCAGAATAAGGAGATAGAAATATATCTCTTCTTGGGATGAAAGTACTCAAATGATTGGGGGTGGGGGGATTATCTTCATCCCTAAGGGCACGGCTGGTAAGAGGCCATGGAGACCAGAGGCAGGCTTTTCCTACAGCTCATACGAGGGAGAATAAAAACTTGAGGTTCTCAAGCACAAATTTATAGAGAACTTCCTGTTTGTGGAGGATGGAGATGCAGGAGAGATATAAACAAAATTGAAATGGTGATTCTCTTGTGGCCATTCCGTGTCGTTTCCCAGAATTGAAGCTATTTATCCATCAAAGCAGATGAAAGTCAAGCTCAGCTGTTCCGAAAATGTGAAAAAAGCTCCCTTATTTATTTATTCAACTATTTATTTCTTCAACTAATATTTATCGAGTGCCCCCTGATTTTCACCCTTTCCTCTGGGAGCAGGAGAGGCAATGGACAGAGGAAGAAAAAAGTAAGAGAAGAAAACTGGTTGACTGCCTGGGCACAGAAGACAGGCTTGGGGCTTAGGGAGCACCCCCAAGGTGAAAATGGCAGCCTCCATGGAGGACGTAGAGCACCACTGAGCAAACAGAGTGACATTTAGATGATATGTTTGTGCTTCTTACATGCTTCCAGGTTTCAGAGGCAAATCCCTTTTGATGATTAGCAGAGGTGCTGAGGCTCTGTGCTCAGGGGTGACTGGCAGGAGGCCACCACACCGACATCAACCTTCTCGCTTCCCTGTTCTGTCATCTATTCCCATGGGAAGCTCTGAGTTCCCACACATCCTCAGCCAGGAAGGTCAGCGTGGACACATCTGTGTAGATGGTGGGGTGTGGCTGATAAGCGCCAGCTGCTGGACCCTGCTTGGCCCTGAGCACCACATCCTCTTCCATATCAGCTCTTGCAGCAAACTACAGATCCCATCCCACAAGCCCCCAGAGCCAGCTTTTAAGAAGGGGAATGTGAAACAGCGCAAGGAACTTGACTGGGGTTCTTGCCACCCAGGCAAGACCTGGTGTGGGTTCTGCTGCTGTTAGAAGCAGAAAAGGGGGAGTGGTGGCGTCCTATTCCTGAGACTTTGATGTGAAACCAAGAGAAAACAATACCCCTATTCTTGCCCACCAGAGAAAATGATGCAGAGCCTAGAGCCATCCTTCTCAAGCTTTCATGTATGTACAGATCACTTGGGGGTCTTGTTGGAAAGCAGGTTCAGAAGATCTGAGATGGGTCTGAGGATATCTATGTCTAACAAGCACCTAGTAACGCTTGCATTGCTCGTCTGTGGCCCTCCCTTTGAATAGTGAGGCTTTATGTTCCGTTTCCTAGCACCCCTCCTCAGGGGTAAGAACTTGAACATGAACCAACAATAATATCTCAACACAAGTCAAGGGGTGGCACATGACAGCTGTGTGGCCCATCAGAGTTTTTTTTTTTTTTTTTTATTGGGGAGGTTGGAGGGTGCAAAATGGAGGTGGGAGAAGGAAACCTGTCCTCTTTAGTTGCCGAAGTGTGAATCAGAGCTGCTAGGCCCAGTGATTCCCATCTCACAGAAGAGTTGTTCTGAGATGTAGCAGAAACGTGGGAGAAGTGAGCTGGGGAGCAGAGAGATCTTCACAGTGTTCAGTGTCCTGGCTCTGGTTGTCCTTTCGGGCAACTCAACTGGTCCTTCCTCTGGTTTCCCTCTGTGAGTCTGCAAATTACCCTCTCTTGCTTCAATTGGTGGTTCTCCACCTGGCTGCCCATTAGGCTGATGCTCAAAACCCCCTTCCTGGGGACTCTGATTCAGTCAGTCTAGAATAGGACTTGGGCACGGGTCATTTTTAAAGCTCCCCAAGTGATTCTAATGTGCTACCAAGAAGGAGATCCACTGCTAGGCACATTCAAATTGGGTATGTATCCAGCAGCAACTGAGAGAGTGAGAGAGTCTTAAAGTAGGTTCTTGGAAACCACTGAACTAGAAGATTTAGACTGAACAAGAAAACTGGGACAGACTCCTGAGAAGACAACATCCACAGAGGCCTGAAGAAAGGGAGGCTGAGGACCACACTCTAGCCCTTGGTGATCTCTCTGGTCCCTAACCTCTAGTGTGTGCCATACTAGATCTGAATTATGTGTAGAGCTTGTAATTTGGTCTTTTTTGCCGAAGGGGGTAGGTCTCATTCCAGACTGTATGCTGCTGCAGGGCAGGGATGGTCATCTGATGCCTCTTTCATTTCTTCCAAACACCAGCCACTGTATGTGCACTTACTGGTATCCCCAAACACGATGAGATGACGAACAGATATTCAGGTGTGCGTCATAACGGGTTGGTCTCATCTTTCAAAACCAAGTCTCCCAACTTCCTCCATGATTGTGAGGAATTCCTGAAACCCTTCACTATGTTCCCAGCTTGTGTTTGGGGAAGGGAAAAGGAAGGTTCATCAAGTGCTTATTTTATAGTCCTGACCCACATCTTAGTCTTAAGAGTGGATGGAACGAGCTAGAAGTGGGCAATTAAAGGGTTTGTAAACTCTCTTGTCACTTCTTGTCACTTGTTCTCTTGAAATAGAAATAGCTGTTGGTTTTGTGGGGTTTTACCGCCCCCCCCCAAGTTCAGGCCCTTTTCTCAGAAATGCAGTTGCCTATGGAAAACTGACACTCCCTAATGAGTCCTTACCAGCTGTCAGCCTCATAGGAACAGTAATTATTCTGCAGGCTTCTTGCTAAATTCCAATGATGGTCTCTGCCAGAGCCTCGGAACACAAGCACACTGGAGATGGCAGGAACTCACAGAGCTCTTTGGGTGGTATTCTCTTCCCTTCCCTCAGGAGGACTTGCCCTGGGAGGCTTCCAGGCGGCCCCTCCACAGCAGATGTGAGGAGACTGGGAAGTGCGAATAGATCTCTCGGGCTGAACTTTAGGGCTGTTCATCTTGACCTGAAGAACCTGAACCACAGAAAGGGACTGAGCTGATAGCTAGGAAGAGACACCAACCTTGCCAAGGAAAAAATAAAGTACACAAAAGCTAGTGAATATGTAAGAAAATCTTTCACAAATGTAAAGAAACACTATCATTCTTTCTTCTTCAGTATTATTATATAGGAGAGAACCTTTACATATACAAGACACCTTTGGATCAAAGTCCTCAGATAGGAGTCCAGAGCTCAGCTATGGTCTTCTACACCTCAGTCTACCACTGCCTTCCTGTGTGACAGTTCGGTTCATCTGTCTGGGCCTCAGACAACTCTTCTACAGTGAGCAAATTCCTCCTCCCTTGTGGTGTCAGTAGTCAACAGCCTTCCAATGCCACGTATGGGAAACTAATTACGATTATCGGCAAGAATGGTAGGGGGCTATCTCCAAGTGACTTGAGTCCACATGGATGGCAGTTCTTTTATTTCATGGAAATGTGGTCAAAATGAAAGGCTCATCGAGAAGAAATTATAGCCTCCTGGGAGCCTCAGTCTCCTAAATGGATCCTCTTCGCCTTAGCAAGATGGGGAATTCATTCTTCTAACTCATTTGAGAATTTCTGTTGTGCTCTCTTTCTCTCTCTTTTCCTTCCCCCAGACTCAATGGCTTCCGGGGGTGGGGTGCAGGGGTTTGAGCGGGACATCTGGGAAAGGCCTGGGGATGTCGGGGGGCGCTCCTAATGCAGTCAGCTGCCGCCTACAGCTCAAGCTGAAAGGGGTTTCCGCAAATAGCGTGAGATGCCTATCCCCCAGAGCCGCCCCTCCCAGGCCATTCCCTAGAAGTGGAATCCAGCCAGTTCTTCCCAGCTGGCTCTGAAACCCGACGCCCCCGTGATTGATTTCACCATCTGACTCCAGAAGATTTGCACACACAGGGGTGAAATGCACGCCTCTCAAGAGTGTGATAATCCACACTTCCTGGTAAAGTTTCCAAACACCATTCTTCCTGGGTCGTCTTCTTACTTTTACTTGGTCGTCGATCTTTCTCTCGAGTCGGAAAGCGCTCCTCAGGCTTTGTGATGATGGATTTCGTGCTTTTTCCCTTCACCTGCCCAAAGCACCTGGTGCAGAATTTTATCTGTGTCACGAATCACGACGTATTCATAATCCCTTGTGTATTTCTTCATCTGACAATGACCTCCTGAAGGTGGGAGTTGTGCCTTGTTTATTCCCATACGTTCAGCCACTAACAGTCTGTAGTTCTTAGTGCATAGTAGGTCTTAACTATACGTTATTTTTTTTTAAGATTTTTATTTATTTATTTGACAGAGAGAGATCACAAGTAGGCAGAGAGGCAAGCAGAGGGGGGGCGGGGGAAGCAGGCTCCCTGCTGAGCAGAGAGCCCAATGTGGGGCTCGATCCAGGACCCTAAGACCATGACTTGAGCTGAAGGCAGAGACTTAACCCACTGAGCCACCCAGGTGCCCCAACTACATGTTATTTGAATGACTGCTTTGCATGAAAGATCTCAGGGTGTTTCGGTGACTTTCCAGGAAAAGTGAGACCACCAAGAGTCAAAATATTTTTAAAACTGCATGGTTTCCAGGTATCAGGAGAGGAAATGCTATGAGTTCAGAGACTGGGTTAACTTTTGGTGGTGATGTAATAAGATTATTGGTTAAACTGGTTTTCTTTCTTACAAGTAAAATTCCAAAGTCTTCCAAGATAACATGAAGTAGTCCTATGAGGCCTTAAGCATGCAGAAGGAAAAAGCCTGTATGCTCATGTCTCCATCCAGAAGTATTTGCCAAAGGAATAAATGAATGAAAAATGAATCTTTTAATATACAGAAGATACATAAATTCCCTTTAACTTTCTTTGAACTCCATTATTAAAAGAAATACCCTACTTTTAAAGGCAGTAATATTTATAAACATAGCACGGTGTGTGGCACACAAACGGTAGCTATTTTGATTATTTTAATATAGATAATGAAGTGGCATGCTTCCTCCATCAGTGCAAATCATGTTTAATGCCAAGAAGTCCCCTATTCTTTTGTTAAATTAAAAGCATATAAAAAGAATGATAAAAACAAATACAAAATAACTCTTGAAAAATTCTCTAGTTAAACACAGAGAATAATTTTTTGTATCTGAAGGCCATTTTGTTTTGTAATCTTCATTCTTTAGGAACGCCTTCACACAGCAAGGCAAGAAAGAGTACCTTCGATGTATACATGAAAAAATTGATGGTTTAGCTGAATTTGGCTCAATGTTAGGTCCCAGTCTCTTCAGAGACCTAAACCTGAGTTGGTAGTCCATTTGTTCTTCATTTTACTTCTGCCTCATTCTTTTTGCTTTGCATGGAGCTCAACGAGGACAGTTCTACCACTGGAACACTGGGCCCCACGGTCTCCTAGAACATGAGGCTGGATTAAGGGACTGAGAGGAGAAACAGGGGAGATGGCATGCATTTCATCACTGAAGCTGTCTTCAGAACTCCTGAGGTGATGGCTAGTCAGGGAACTAGAGAGGGTATGATGTTTCTGATGTTTCCAATAATCCTGGTGAGGGAGGCTTTCTTACAGGCCAGACAGTCCCCTCTCCCTTATCTCAGTTAGTGAAGACAGGGTTCTATGATCCATGCTGGTTTTCCTTCTCCTTCCAACCTAGATTGGGTACAGGATGGGTCTCCCTGCCTCTCCTCCCCACCTAAGGAGGCACAGCTTTTAGGCAGTTTCTGGCCTCACGTGATTTTGGTGTTCCCAGATACGGACACACGAGCCACGGCCATTTTAAGGATTGTTTTGCTGTTTGGGACAGGAAGACAGGAGATGACAAAACTTATGCACAGAGGTGCATAGAGCCACCATCTCCAGAGCAAGACTGGATCTGGAATAAGGCAAGTGAGGACAGGTCACACAAACACAGGTCCTGAGCCCATCTTTATTTAAAATTTTGATATTTATTTTCGATTTTTGACATTAAAATATGAATTATCTTGATTACTGGCTTCTTTGGTGACCCCTTTTATTTTGTTGGAGCCAACAGTATTTCAATGACCACTACTGTCAGATTAGCTGTTGAATTTGTTCTCATGATGGTTTCAGAGCCAGTCAAAACCCTGGCAGCGCTGCACCACAGCACGCCATCTATTCTGAGGTAACGTAGATCAAGCATCTGTGCCCGGTCCAGAGCAGGGACTCAACTAACAAGTCTAGGTGCCCTTTCTTTCACCTGAGTGTGGAAACGTCTCAAAGCTTGAGGCATTCTTCTCTGCCATATTGAATATATTTAAAGTGAATGTAGTGGGTGAGTGGCTGGTGATCTATTGTCCCCTGAAGTAGAATGGGTTGTTTTTCCTTCTGATGGAAGGAAGCTGTTTGCTTCCCCCTTTGGGCTCCCTCAGCACTTTGTCTCTCCTGGATTATAGCTCTTACTCTGCTCACGTTCACGGATCCATCTTCCCAGGCTGTGAGTTTCTCTGTGCAAGGACGCTGTGTTGTGTCTCCCCAGCACTGTGTGTAGTGCCTGGTCCTGGGCCTGCTCAGTACGTTTTCATGGAGTGAAGGTAGAAATTAGGCAGTGTTTCTGACTTATGCAAAATATTTTTTGTTGGCATGAACTTTCTGTACCAGAAATTCTTTGATAAAGCAGAACCAAGCGCTTTCTGAGACCCCTACCTAGCTCTCACTCCCAATGTTTCCATTTGTGAGAGCTTAATATATGTCAGGTCTAGTCATTTAGGGATGTCTTTAATAACTGGCCAGAATGCCTGTCACTTGAAACATTATGCTGGTGACTGAAAGTCTTCTTGAGTTAATCAGGACCTTTTGGTTTGTAAGCAACAGACTCCAACTCAAATGAGCTCGAGTGAAATGAGAATTTGCTCAAATAACAGAGAAACCCAGGGATGAATATCAGCTCTAGAAGCTGAAATGAATGTCACCAGGACCCCATCTCTCACCACTAGTGCATGGTTTCTGGCATCCCGAGGCTCACATGCAACCTGCTTCCAGCTCCCAGTGAGGAAGAGGCCCTTCATTAAACTCCACCAGAGGGGAACCTGGAGGGCTCAGTTGGTTAGGCATCTGCCTTCAGTTTAGGTCATGATCCAAGGCCCTGGGATCAAGCCCTGTATCCGACTTCCTTCTCAGTGGGGAGTCTGCTTCTCTCTCTCCCTCTGCGCCTCCCCCTAGCTCCTGCTCTCTCTCAAAGAAATAAAATAAAATCTTTTAAACAAAACAAACAAAACTCTACCAGAAAGTCCTGGCAAAGAATCACTTGTGAACTTGTGAACCCATGGCTGAAGCTGGAGTGAATGGGCCACCTCAGACGCTCTGGGGTCACATGTGGTGGAGGAGGGGCCTGGAGGGTGAGTTTCACCCCGGCCTCGAGCCTCATGGCTTATGACGTACTATCATAGGAAGGGGAGATTCCAATACAGATGAATAAGGATGGTTGTGGGCAGGGAGAAACAGCAGATACTTACAACATTGGATTTACTCATTTTTCCATTTAATTCTCATTTTTGCATTCAGTCTTATCAATTCCTCTTAAGTACCAAGTTATGTTATTGTTGGAGCAGTTTTATGGCTTAATCTTCCCTCTTTATCTCCCCTTTGGGCATTTTTTAAAAAGCCTTTCTTGAGGTAGGCTGTTTTCTTGTGTCTACCCTCTATCTGTGGCCTGCTTTTCTTTATTTGCCAGTTTTCTCCTTCTTGTGCTTGCCTCAGAGGTTGGTCTTCAACATCCAGGGTGTATTTTGGGCTTCTGGTTATGAACAGTGGTGGGGTGTGTGTGTGTGTGTGTGTGTGTGTGTGTGTGTACATGTGTGTACTGTTGTTTTCAATCTTGCCTGTTGTCAAATGTCTCCTCCAATGGCTTCTTGATGGTTTCAGCAAGCAGCCTGCCTCACTTCACAGGGCGTCTTCTGATAAACCCCTTCGGGGGTGTGTGGCCTGGGTGCTCATGGAGAGGGCAGGGGTGTTTGGTGAAGGCACACCGATTCTCCCGGATGGGTACTGTGCTCACCCCACCAAGCATTTGCATGGGCTGTTAGCTCTGTCTGAAATGCCCTTGCCTGACCAATTTCTACTTGTTCTTTAAGTGTCTGATCAGGCACTACTTCCTCCAGGAAATTTTCTGGCCATCCAGCCCGGGCCAGGGCCAGGGTTCTTTCATCATCAGCTGGTGTAGCCTTTTATGGAGCCAATTAATTACTTCTGGAGCCAGACCTGGTTGCTCAAGTATCTGTCATGAGTACCTATGCTTAGAGCCCCTTCTCTGAGATCCATGGTATTTCCCATATCTCCCTGGTGTGCCCTATATCACATTGTTTGGCATTCATTTGTGTATCTTGCTTTCTGCCAGTAGATAGGGAGCTCTTTGAAAAAAGGAACTGTGGGGTTTTGTTTTGTTTTTTAAAGATTTTATTTATTTTTGAGAGAGAGAGAGAGCATGAGCTGGAGCAGGCAGAGGCAGAGGGAGAAGGAGACTCCCCGCTGAGCAGAGAGCCCAACATGGGGGTCGATCCCAGGACTCTGGGATCATGACCTGAGCCGAAGGCAGACACTCAACCAACTGAGCCACCCAGGTGCCCCAGGAACTGTGTTTTAACTCTATTCCTAGTTTCAGGAACACAGTAGGCCTTTGATCAATGTTTGGAAAATGACCCATGCCTTCCCTTAAAGTCCCTTAAGCTCTGCGGCAGATTGCTGTTGTGCCCAGAGCACACATCTGGTAGAGTGCCATTGCTCTTGGTTTATGTGTTGTATTTCCTGTCTTGCATTGTACACTTCCTTGTGGTAACTGACTGTGTCTTTATTAATTCCTAGTATCTGTCACTTTTGTTCTGTGGTCTATGAAGGAGGTGCTAAGTAAGTATAAAAAACATTTTAAACATAGATCGCTTTAATGAAACTGTTTCAAAGTGGTCAATTATTATACACCCTTTTGTTTGTATCTGCTGGAGTGCTTGCTCCTTGAGTATGAACTAAGCCATGTGACTTTTGTCAACACTTGGTTTGGATGTTCCTTAAATGTCCCCAGGTACCAGACTGTTAAGCAGCATGGCCAGACTGTTCTTACTCTTGATATGAGAATGAGAACAAGCTCTGAGAGACAATGAGTATGATTTGGGCTGTCTGTGTACCACACAGCCATAATTATTTTTGTTCTGAGGTATGCCTTGCAGAAGGGGCCCACGTCATTGAGCTGAGCTGGGGTCTTAGGCCCTCAGACTGGTGATGGAGGTGTGTGGGGCTGGAGTCTGTGTCCAAAAATGAGTGTGGGGCAAGGCTGTCTCAAGTCCACACTAGTACATGGAGAGCAAGAGCTGGATTCCAAGTAGAGAATCTAGAAGCTAGAGGAAGCTAGGGAGACTCCTGAAAGGAGGTACTGGAAAGACTCCCAGAGGCAACAGGATACAGCAAGGACTTTGTCACCATGAACATGCAGCTGAGTCTGTGGGTGGAAAGGGATTGTTTGAGGGTAATGAGAGAGCTCTGAAAGGGATAAGAAGGAGTTGGTCTGTTGGCTCTATACAGTGGCAAGCTGGAGGGCCACCACAAACACATCATGTGTGTCAGAGGACACCCCGTAGACAAGTGTACCATGGGCCTGTCTCCTCCAGGCTTCCTTTGGGGCCTGAGATGATGTGAGGGGGTGGTTGCTCTCCTCTAACTGTTCTGAGCAGCCCAGATTCAGACACCAAAACTCCTCCTCATCGCAGAATGAGGCAGAATGAGCTTAAATAAATATGACTAATATTGTGCCAGAAGCAGTCTTGGCCAAGGAGTTCAGACCCAACCCCGTCCATCCAGCCAGTGACTCCCACTAGCTGAATGGCTGCGGATGCGCGGGCTGCATACACTTGGGCTGCATGTGTGAGGGGAAGCTGGGACGCAACTTCAGGGAAGGCAAGAGGGAAAGCTTGCTTCTACTTTTTTGTTTTTAACTGAGGCAAAATTGGTATAGGACATTACATTAGTTTCAAATGTACGACATAAGAAGCTGATCTTTGTCTACACTACAGTGTGGTCATACCAGTAGAGCTGAGCAGAATAAAGTATGGAGAAAACAGACTTGGTCCACTTTCCTCTTGGAAGGAGACACTTTCTTTCCTAGCCAGCTTACGTCAGAGTAGAAGATGAGGATTTGATAAAACAATGTCTTTATTTCCTATGTATATTTCTTTGTTCCAAAAAGAGCTCTGATGTGTTTTCATGTTGGGTTCAAAGAAGAGATTGTCCTGGAAAATCACAGCTCCCTCAGAAGGGCAACCAGGACGTGAAAACCCTTCTGTGAAATCTTCACGCTGATAAGCTGAGGACTGAATTTCCTGGCTCAGGTGGTTTTTAATTAAAGCAATTTATATTCAAAGAATGTCTGCACATGCAGGCTCACACAAAATCAATGAAATCAAGAGAGGAAACGGAAAAAAAAAAACCTACAAATGCAAACAAGAAGCACTTATATGGAAGGGCAAATTTGTAATTTGTGTGTGTGTGTGTGTTTACTTTCTGTTGAAAATACCCATCTATGTAGGCTCATTTCAGCCAAAAGTCTAAATGTGTTGCGCGCTGTTTCCTATTCTTCTTCCCTGGCTATACAATAAGGCTGAGGTTCGTTCTAGATTAAGCATGACTCCTTATTTTTCTTACACTTAAACAAGGACGTGGTTTCGTCATCGAGCAGGACATATGGAATAATTTGCTGCCACTTTGCCTCCACCAGCTCAGTGAGAATGAGGGATTAATGAGAGTGTCTCCTTAAACAAGCCGCACAGTTTTGTCATTTCCATGAAGCTTGCTGGCATATAAATATAACCCCACATTCTTTTATGAAACACATAAATGCAATAAAATAGTTGCTTTGGTTCTTTTCTGGAGGCAGAAGGAGAAAAATGTCAAACTCTCATTGTTCAGTGTTTCTAACAGACCCCTTTTGTATAACTGCTATGACTTTCCAGCACAAAGTTCCAAACTGCAGATAATAGCTTAAAAGGCTATCTGAACCCATTCTGTTATGTAGATGAAAGGAAGTCTTTAAAATTAATCTATGGCATCTCTGAATAAGAAAGAAGGGCACTCGTCCAACTCATTTCCTTGGGCCAGAGCAGTGAGCAAGCAGAAGAAAAATGTCAAAATTCTGCTGCTCACAAATCGGAGTTGAACATGGCACAGAGACAGCCAATTAGCAACCGGATTTTTGCTTCTGACCTGTCACTATTTGGAAATATGAAACAGTGTTATTATTCGATGTTACCACTAAATTCAGAGTTTACGTAAGGCATTGGACTCAAGTATAGTTTAAAGGTTAAGAACCTGTTATATTGCTGTTTTAGAACAAAGTATTCTGTGAGAGCTATATATATATATATATAAAAGGAGATAAAAGAATCCTTATTTTAAAATTGAAAGACTGTCTACTAGAAATTGTCTAAACCAAGGGAAGCAACAGGAAAACAAAATTGGACCAAACATCCTGGGAACTACGTTCGCCACATCATCCTTGAGAATCAGTTGTATGAATAAAATTGTATCACCAAATTTATTTCTATCACAGCAAGTAATGGAGTAAGGAATCAAATGCGAATATTGGCCAAATGCGAGATGGAAAGAGATGTTGAGTTAATAACATCAGTTAAAATGGCATCTGCCATTGAGGGTATTCAGGTAAAAAGACTTGAAAGTACTCAGTTATCAGAACGAATAAGCATTTAGGAGGATTAGTTACAAAATAATTGTGTAGATCAAGACTGTTCCTCTATGCAAGTGATAAAGGGAAATATAAAATCACAGATTTTATTCACAATAAGACTTAGACACACACAAAACATAAACTATATAGGAATAGAAATATGCTAGACCTATCTGTAGGAAAAAACCCATTTCCTTTTTGAGACAGGTAAGAGAGGATTCGAATACATGAAGAAACACGTTTTATTTTACTACCAGTATAGACATAATACCCTTTAGTAAGTCAGTCTCCTCCAATTAAGCTTTGGTTTTTAACAAATTTATAATGAGAATGCCAAGGGGATTTTATGGAGAATTTCACAAATATCTTCTAATGTTCATCAAAAAAAAAAAAAAAAAATCCCTGCTAAGAGTTATCTAGGAAAATCCTGAAAAAGTAGAATAATGATGTAGGACTTGCCCAGGCTTCAAAACGTATCATAAGTTTATTTTGATCAAAGCAATATGGTACTATCATGGGAACAGATGACTAGGACAGGAATCAACATATTTGGTCATTCCACCAACTGAGTAGGCATGTCCAGGAGTGAACACATATAATTGGGGTTTTCCTTCCCAAAGAGGCTTCTCACCTCCCAGGCAAATATAGATTACTACTGGGTATTTTTTTTTTTCAGTTTATCAACTATGCTGTGGACCCTGAGGGTAAAAATAATATCATATTCCTCATTCTCATACCTGCAGGGTACATAGTAAAGGTATTCAATGTTTGATGGGTGTATAAGTGACTGTATGAATACAGGTGCACTGGAAAGAAAACTTCGAACAATGTTAGGAAGATCCACCAGCTTTAAACCTCTGCTTGAGAGTTCCTGACAAAATTCCTTCTGCACAGCTGACATTAGAATGAGATTTTCTGTTTAACAAGCCAAACTGCAGCTAATGCCTTAGGCATTTTCCAAATTAATTTATAGACTGATGCTGTTCATGGAAAAATTCTTATTAGCTCAAGTGATGACTCAAATTATTTTTCTAATGTAACGTTCCTTAAATATAAGCACACACAAAACCAGGTTTATGAACGTTAGGCAAGCATAATACCAGAATGAATGTATCAATTAAACATCCAAACTTATAAAACCAGTAAAATCTAGATGAGCCATAGATGGTATTTTTATGGACACCAAATTGCTGATGTTGGGTTTAATAATGGAAAGATGTGTTTAGTTGTTTTACATTTCCCTAGTTAACTTGACTCTTTCAATCTTGGAAATGCAGGACCATTGTTTGAGGCTTCCTTACTGTCACTGCTGTTATTTTTAGGTTTACAGTTTTTGAAGCTTTATCCTTGATCCATTATATTGGTTGTCCAATGAAGTTAGTACATTGCCTTGTATACAATTTGTGTATGGTGTTGTATACAACACTGAAGTTTGGCACTGAGTCTCATGGAAGCACAAATGCAGGTGCTGAATTCAAGATAGGTTTGGTCACAAGCAGTTGTCATCCCAATGGTTCAGAACCCTCTTGTATTACTTTTCCTAGATCATAAGCTAAAAGAAAACCCCAAATTAAAAAATTCTTTCATGGGCACCTCTGTGTCTCAAGTGGCCAAGTGTCTGACTCTTGATTTCAGCTTGGGGCACGGTCTCAGCGTTATGAGATCGAGCCCCCACATCGGGCTCTGTGCTCAGCGGGGAGTCTGCCTGAGATTCTCTCCCCCTGCCACTCCTCCCACTCATACGCGCTCTCTCTCCCTCTCTCTCTTTAAAATAAATAAATAAATCTTAAAAAATAATTCTTTCAGGGGTGCCTGGGTGGCTCAGTGGTTTGGAGCCTCTACCTTCGGCTCAGGTCATGGTCCGGGGGTCCTGGGATCGACCCCCGCATCAGGTCTCTGCTCGGTGGGAAGCCTGCTTCCCCCTCTCTCTCTGCCTGCCTCTCTGCCTACTGTATGTGATCTCTGTCTGTCAAATGGATAAATAAAAATCTTTAGAAAAATAATTCTTTCAGAAATCTTAGGTCGAGAAACATTGCCTTAGTTTCAAGTAGTAATTGATTAAAAAAAAAAAAAATTCCAGAGTAACAGAAGAAAGGAGGCAGCATTTTGTGATTGTGGTAAATAGATTTTGTGACCATTGACCCATATTTTCAGCACCCGTCTCAGGCACAAACTAATCAATCCTCCTTTGGAGATAGGCACTGCTAACCCTCCTCTGCAGAATGAGAAATTGAGGCAGCGACAGCACTGGGAAGCACGAGAAAACGTGGTGAAATTTAGATTAGCCGTCAATGTTGTTTGTATCTCATTGAGAGGGAAATTGAGTGGTAATGATACAAATTGCTTAGCCCTTGGCTTGCTCTGACAATCACTGAGACTTGACATTTTTTCTTCTCTGGCTACACAGGACTCCTTGGTATCTCAGACCACAAAGCTCAGAACCTGGTCGAGCACTTGTGTTAAATACACACTCCCTGTACCTTACTCCCCGTGTGTCCTATTCATCTACAAAGGACTCAGTGAAAGCTAATACCCTGTCTGAGACCACGAGAGCCAGGAGTTAGCCTGAAGGGTGCTGTCCACTTCTGAGACCTGTACGGGGTGAACGCTTATCATGGGGAGCGACTGTTCTTTCCCTAGCTCTGGTGTCGCTTCTTCCTGAGCAGCTGCCTGGGGCCCGGCAGCCAGACAGCCCTTCGGATAAATAGTACCTCAGATTCCAAGGCCTCACAGCGGCATGTGCAGACACAGCCCTCAGGTACTGGGCATGCATTTGCCTTAGTCATAGTGAGACTAGAATGTTCCTTCCAATCAGACCAAGTCATGACCAAGTTCCCAAATATCAGGGGAACATCACCTCGCCATAGTTACTAGCGTAACCAAAAGAAATCACCAGAGAACACAGAATTCCAAAGAGACTGTGTCAAGTAGATTCCTCGTGAATGTTAAACAAGATACTGTTTAGTACGAAATAGAGCTTTCTCATGCTTGCAGCCTTCCTGTAGCTCAGCACAATAGCACTGGAAACTAATTTCAGTTCCACAGTTCTTATGATTAACTCTAGTGAGAGCTGGAGTCCTATTTTTAAATGACCAGAGTTGACTTATTTGCCTGTCAGGAGTAACCCGCCCAAGCTAGTCATAGTAAGCCAGGTTGCCCTCTTCCATACTTATTATTAATTTCCAGGGTCCCCAAAGTAGGGCTTAATGCATCACTAAGAGGGAGTTTGACCTATGATCTTTAATAAGGAGCTCCTTAAATCATGCAAGGCTTGAAAGCCAAATATTTATAAACATGTTCCTACACGCATAAAAGGGAGGATGTAAACCCCACTGTTAACAATGATTATCTCAGGGGGAGTGGCACTGGACGGGGCAGGAAATGTCACTTTCTGTTTTAGACACATCTATTGTCTAAGTTGCTTTCCGAGAGAGCATGTGAGTCATATTTTAACTTTTTAAAAACATTGTTTTTATTTAGAATAATTTCATTCCTTATGAAACATGAACTGGATTCACATTCAGCCCAGGGCACGTAGGATAGAAGGCACATTAGAATTAGTTGATTGGAACGGACTGACTTCAGGAGTTACCTGTGTAGACAGACAGACACGACCTCAGGTAGAGCCTCTTATACAAGGCAGAGGGATGCTCTCTTGCAGTTTCTTCTCATCCAAACCCCTGGGTTAGAAGTAATATGAAGCCAGGAAGATTGCAAGCCCTTGGGTGGGACATGGGCAGCAGTGGACAAGATCCAGCCTCCGTGTAACATGACACCGGGACACGGCCATGTGATCCCCTCAGCCTCTGCCGAGTGTCCGCTCTACAACTTCAGCATTTCTGGGCGAATTTAACTTCCAAAGTTACGTTCCACTGCGAAGCCCTATGAATTCTAGTGTGCTGGGTTGTCGTTGACACAAAGAACGTGCCACCCTACCGATCTGGCCTGCTAGGGAAAATAGGTGGTGAGATTAGGGAGACTCAAGGTTTAATCCTGATTCTGCTCCTAACCCTTTATGGGTCTCAGTTTCCTCAACTCCATACACATGATAGATAACACTGAATGTTACATGATACCGAAAGTCTCTTTTAGTACAAAAGCCTTATGACCTCTAATGTGGTCTATAAAGCAAGCATTTTGAGTAGTGAGTACCAGTACCAGTTTCTTTCTCATTGGTAAAGCCCAATTTTCTTCAAGAGCCCAACTTCAATTTTTTAAAAAGATTTTATTTATTTATTTGACAGACAGAGATCACAAGTAGGCAGAGAGGCAGGCAGAGAGGGAGGAGGAAGCAGGCTCCACGCTGAGCAGAGAGCCCGATGTGGGGCTCGATCCCAGGACCCTGGGATCATGACCTGAGCCAAAAGGCAGAGGCTTAACCCACTGAGCCACCCAGGCTCCCTAAGAGCCTAACTTTAATTAAGCACAGCAACTCAGTCACGTATGTGTACATCCTATGTAGCCTGCTATATCATCAAAGAGAAGTCAGTCTACCCTGGGTTATAGGAACAGAAATGGAGAACCAAGGAAAGTGGTACACTCCAGGTTTCTCATGAAGTAAACACGGACTCGGAATTAGGATTCAGTCCTCCGAGCTCCAACATGGGAATGTAGGTGCCTTCACATTTCTCCTCCTCAGCAAGGTACCTTAGAAACGAGGCCTTCATGCCACCCGCTGTCCTTCAAATGACACCTTCGCCCAGAGGCAGAGCTGTGCATAGCTCAGGAAGTGCGGGGCGGCGCCATAGTCAATATTCCAATCAAAGCTCCGGTGGGGGCCATTCTCATGTGGGTTCCTGAAGGCAGCTGGTGAGTCAGTTGTAGCCTGACTCTTAGGCGTCTCCCCAGGGAGGTCTTGCAGAGAGGGAGGCAGGGCGACTGCACGTGAAGTGCCTGAACTCTTGGCCACTGTAGACGTCATGCTCAACTTGGGTCATTTCTAATCCAGGATGTGGTTCAGTGACAAACCATCCTGTTACATACTATACTATACAAAATAAGAGAGCAGAGAGTCACCTTTGAACATCATCTGAAAGGTGAATGCTAACTTGACCACATTTTCTGACACATGTCCCTGTCTGCTTGTTTCTTCTTCTTCCTCTCTTTTTCTTCTATACTATTTCTATTTCTTCCTTCTTCTCTGACCCATGGCCTCCCAGGGCACTTCTGTACGGTCATTAAACAATGGTTGGCAGCTCAGACCCAAAGATGCTACTGAGTTCTATTTGTCAACCATGCAAGACTTCCACGTGTTTTCTAAATGTCTTCTTGAATATCTCTCCAGGACAGGACAGTCCTTGACCCTCTGTAGCCTATGTACAGACTCTTCCTCCTGTTTAACAGAGAACTTTGACCAAAGTTCATTCCTACTTTTTATGAATACAAGTCATAATTGTGAATAAAAAGCTTCCATATCTTTGAAGACAAAAGTCACTCCTTAACTTTCTTCTCCCTAGACCAAAGAGACCCAACTCCTTGTAGCTTCATGTAAGTCATAATTTAATAAATTTAATTACTTTTGGAACTCTTGCCAGGAGATCTATATCTCTATATCTTTTTTTGTTTTAAAGTGTGGCAAAAATGACACTGTGTGCCAAGTAAGATTTAGTTAAAAGAGAGCAAAAAGTTAAAATAAAAATCTACCTCTTAAAAAATTATGATTTTTATATACTATATCCCTTGACCTATAAGTCAGTATCGTATTATTTTTTTATTTTTTTATTTTTATTTTTTTAAAGATTTTATTTATTCATTTGACAGACAGAGATCACAAGTAGGCAGAGAGGCAGGCAGAGAGAGAGGGAGAAGCAGGCTCCCCGCTGAGCAGAGAGCCCAATGCGGGGCTCGATCCCAGGACCTTGAGATCATGACCCGAGCCGAAGGAATTGGCCCAACCCACTGAGCCACCCAGGCGCCCCATCGTATTATTTTTTTAAACAATGGTTTTGCATAGGTAAATTTTTCTTAATTTCAAGTCATTTTCCTTCTTCTTTTTATTTATCTCTAGTGCCCTAACCTGTTTTGGAGTATAAAGAGATTTTGTCCAGGAGTGAATAGCTTTTCACTCATTTGATTTTCAGGTTCGGTTTTTTTCAGTTTGCAAGGAACAAAGCCCCTCTTGAGTTCTAAGGCCACGGGACTTGTGAGAGTACCCGTGGCCCACGGTGGAACCTAAGAGCTGCCAGAATCTGCGGCAGGACAAAACACAGCCCCGCTCGGATGTCTCACATTCATCTGTGTATGTCCCTCTCCCTCCCTTTCTCTTTCATTCTCTATTTCTTCATTCTCCTCTCTCCACGGACCATCTTCCTCAGCTCCCTCCTAGCTTTGGCTTGTGTGCGTGTGAAGCCACAATGGCCTCTCCTTTCCTTTCCCTACCTCATAACTTGTCAACTTTAAGTTACCATTGCCAACTGTGTCACTCTGTTGTCCAGAGCAAACTCCCAGGAACTAGCATCTGATAGGCCTGCTCCAGCCTCTGGATGGGCTGTGACCCAACGTGTCAACCCAGCCTTCCCAGGTCAGGTGTTCGTCCACATCCAGTTGCCTGTGCTGGGCATGTGAGTCTGTCACTCAGAGCACATGCCACGTGGAATGGCTGATTTTGGTACTGTGATGAATAAACATCTCTGGAACATCTAAAGTGAATTGAATAGTTTTTATGGAATTACTTCCCCCATTTTCTGAGCATTGGTTTGAATTCCCATTGTCTTCCAAGATATTAACACTTAACTAAAATTATTAGCATATAAAAATTGAGGAAATACATTCTAACTCTTTCTGTCTACCTAATACTGATATTGAATGACATACAGTCTTTTTTTTTTTTAAAGGAAAGTTGCATTTATTTATTTGAAGAGAGAGAGCAAACGGAAGAAGGGACAGAGGGAGAGAGAATCTCAAGCAGTCTCCCTGCTGAGTACAATGCTGGGCTTGATCTCATGACCCTGAGATTATGACCTGAGCTGAAATCAAGAGTTGGATGCTTAACTGACTGAGCCACCCAGGTGCCCCTTGACAGAGATAGATTTTAAGAATGAACCCCATCAGACTTTCCTTGGAACATCACAGGTGGACACTCTCCCATTGACCACTATTACCTTGTGATTTCATTGTGAAAGCCATGACTCCAACTCACCAAAATAAAGGCAGAGGATAACACTTTTTCTTGATTGGTCACCTAAAAAAGTCACATATTCTGGGAATTGGTTGGGGGTGGGAGTCATGTATGTGGGCTCTGGAGCTGGCCTGCCTGGGATCAAAAGTTGGCTTTGACACTTCTGATCTGTGTAACTTGGGGGACTTATGTGATTCTGCTGCTTCTCAGTTTCCTCATGCATAAAATGGGGCCACTAAGAATATTTCTGATTCCTATTATTGTGAAGATTAAATGAATGAATCAATATAAAATGTTTGCTGGAACTATCTATTGCATGGTCAAAATCCCATAAATGTTAGTTATTATTGTGATCATTAATTCCACAACCTTTGTTGAGTAGCAATTGTATAGCTTAAGTTAGTTTGAGGTGGGATTCTGTGATTTTTAAACCATGGTGGTCTTACTCAAGAAAATGCAGGTGGATCTCTCGTTTGCTATGCCAAACTCTTTACAGAATCACATTGGCAATCTCCTGTTACCTTCATATATGTTATCTCGCAAGTTCCCTGTTACGAATATTCAACTGCCTGGAATCAAACTGAGAGCAGTTGCACAATTTTTGTTGTCTTCCAGAATGTTAGATATTTAATTTTCTTTATTCCAATTAAAGTTTCCGTAATTTAATATGAAATGTTTTTACAAAGCTAATTCTCTGAATCTTGTAGTGACATTGTTCTTCACGTTTTCCCCTCTCTGCTACTTCTGGGTATGGTGACATGAAGCTTAAAGCGTATTGGTGTGAAAGTCTATAGTGACTAGATGGACAAGGCACTCTTGAATTCAAGTTCATGAACTGTGAAAAGCCTGACAAAGAAATATGGTATTGCTCATTGTCATCTGAACTAAGCTGCAAAACTTCTGCTCCAAGGTTCTGTCACACTAAATACACTCATCTTGCTAAGTATACAGATCAGGTTCAATGCCTCTGAACAGGCAGCCTCTTCTAACCTAGTGGTAAACATTTTGATTAGTGAGAAGTGTTTTCACATCTGCTTATTTCAAGCTTAAGTGCTTTTCTCCTTCTCACAGAAAAATTGAGATAAGGCAAATATCATCATCTCCATTCATTTCCACTTGCAGTTTCAGCTAGTATGTAAATACGAGGCTCAGAGGACCAGAAAATGCCTTAAATTAGCACGGTATTATAACCGCATTGGCCAATGCTAGAGAGTGATGGGAAATTGGTATTCCTAATGGAGCGGTGGTGAATATTCATTTTTCCATCTGGAAATGAAGCATATGCTATTTAAGAGATTGAAAGGTGACTTCAGCACTGTAACTACTAAACTTTACAATCTTGAGGGTGTAATTCACATGAAAAAAAATGAACATGTGGGGCGTCTGGGTGGCTCAGAGGGTTAAGCTGCTGCCTTCAGCTCAGGTCATGGTCTCAGGGTCCTGGGATCGAGCCCTACATCGGGCTCTCTGCTCCGCAGGGAGACTGCTTCACTCTATCTCTCTCTCTGCCTGCCTCTCTGCCTACTTGTGATCTCTGTCAAATAAATAAAGTCTTAAAAAAAATGAACATGTGCTGTAAAAGTATACGGACGAGAACTAGAACTGAAATAGTGGCTGAAGCTAATCAAGTCTGTTTTTCAGAGGAAACCTGGGGCACAACCACGTTAAGAAAATTTCATGGGTGGGGACTCAGGACCACACTTTGATCACTATTATGAGGGGCCAAGGGAACTTGGAGACGTTCTCTGCTCCTTTCTCCACAGGATTCCAATTTCAACAAGAATTGCCAGAATCTCCCTAGAAATACGGAATATTGAGGAAATGGAAAGAAACTGAGTAACACACAGACACACCTTATTCCTTAAATAAAATCCTGTAGTTAGAGCTTGGTTTGAAAGCCTCCTGGGGATTGACAGCTTGTTCCTCTGTTAGAATTGCTCTCTGGAAATTAATGGGCTTGGCTTTGTATCTCCAACTGTTCTGCACAAATGAGCCAAACTGGGAATCAGTTGGAGTCAGTGAAGCTTAACACAACTCCAGTTATTGTTTACATGGCTCCCATGAAACCCCAGTGCCAAACTGATTAGATTTACAGTTCATTCGATAAGCTTGTCTGCTCATGGCACATCAGGCAGTGAACCTTTTCACAAAATGAAACTAGAGCTGGAGAGGGGGGAAAAAGACCTTTAATGAAGAGGGAGGCTGAGAGACAGTGGTGGGGGAATCTTCTAAGCTTTTAGACAGCCTCCCTTATGCAGGGATTCTTATGCTCAGTGTTGGAATGACACTTCGGGATTTGCCCTCCTGCTCACCAGGCACTCTGCAGTGTTATTTTAAAATATGTATTGTTAATGGATATATATATATGTGTGTGTGATATACATATAATGGATATACATATGTGATATATATGTGTGATAATGGATATATATATATGATGGATATATAATGGATAATGGAGATATATATATATAATGGATTATATATATATATATATATATACATATATATGTATATATATATATATAAAATCAATCACACTACTGGGAACTAGGGACAGTAAAAGGCTCTTGAGGGTAAAAGTGGGCCAGGGAGCCCCATGTGGACCAGCAGAAGCGATTACCCACTGTACAATGCCAGACAGAGCTGCTTTTTGTTCTTCCCCTTTCCTCCATGCTAGAGGCTTCGAGAAACTGTACAAAGCCTACCCTATTTGTACATGCCTTGGATCTATTATCGAGTGATTGAGAATTAGTCATGGAGCCATGAAATCATCACCCTCAAAACTCTATCTAGTTACCTTGAAGCAAGTACAACTGATCTCATTTCTCTAAGAGCATGACCCAACGGTCTTGCCAACCATGGCCTCGCACTGTGGCCTTGCTCCCACTGAGCGGAGGAGGGGCCAGCTGAATAGAAGCTGATGACCACCCTCAGAGGAGTCGCACAAGCAAACTTTATACTCCATCTGTTTTGGCTAGCTATTGCTTCCTCACGAACTATCCTGAAACTTAATGGCTTCAAACAATAACCACTTTATTAATATCTTACAGTTCTGTGGGTCTGGAATCCAGGCAGGGATTGGCTGGGTGCTGCTGCTTTTGCTCCACGTTCTCTCACCAGGTGTTACCTGATGGTATTCAGCTGGTGTCTGGGCAGGTTTGTAGGGTCTGAGATAGCTTCTCTCCCATACTTGGCACTTTGCCATGGATAGCTGAAGGCTGGCCTCCATTGCATCTCTCCCTCTCCATATGGTCTCATAGTTGCTCTGCTAAAAGAAGTTGAACTTTTTACCTGGCAGCCCAGAGTCCAAGAATGAGTGTTCCAAGTGTCCCAGGAATGAGCTATAAGTCTCCTTATGCATCAGCCTGGAAAATTCCAGAACATCACTTCTGCTAATTTTTATTATTCAAGAAAATCTCTAAAGCCGGTTCCGATTCAAGGGTGAGGGAGTTAGACCCCACCTCTCCATGAGAGAAAAGTTAAAACTTCCTTGTCTATCTTGAGTCTTCCTCATACACTTTCTCATGAGCTTAGAACTCTAAGAAAGAATTCAGTATTATAAGTCATTTTCCAAATCTCTTACCCAATGATGGGAAAAAATATGGAAGAAAACTCTCAAGAAACCCTTATCCTGAGCACACACTGAATAATAATATTTAGTAATATTTAATAATCCAAATTTAATTAAAAATATTTAGTATTTAATATGTTAATATATAACAAACTAAATAATTTCTTAGTATTTAGCTTATTTAGTAATTTAATAATACTTAGTATTTATTAATTTAATAATATTTAGTAAGCCCTGGTATGTGCCACATGCTTATATTTAGTAACAATTGAGGGATCCATTAAATGGAATATATAAGTTAAAGTAACCATAGGGACGCCTGGGTTGCTCAGTGGGTTGGGCCTCTGCCTTCGGCTCAGGTCGTGATCTCAGGGTCCTGGGATCGAGTCCGGCATTGGGCTCTGCTCGGCTTCCTCCTCTCTCTCTCTGCCTGCCTCTCTGCCTATTTGTGATCTCTGTCAAATAAATAAATAAAATCTTTAAAAAATAATAACAAATAAAGTAACCATACAGGTTCCAAATAGATAATTCCTGGCTGACCATTTTACTATCAACCTTAAACAAATCCCAGAGAAAAAGGATGTTTCTATACAAAAAATTTAGTCTCTAAGTATTAAACCCTGGGACACACACACTAGATGCATTTTCTCACTATTTACTTCATGCTTTGTCATTTTATTGCTATGACCATACCCCCTCACCCACTAACTGTGTCTCCAGAATTCTGTGTAAACTAGAGTTGTGATTCTGAACCATAACATTATCATATTTGCAGGTGCAAACTGAAGCCCATTTTCTCCAGTCTTTTGATTTTTATTGCATTAAAGAGCCACATGGGTAGTATTGGTTCAAGCTCATGAGCCTCAGTGTCTGCCATGTGTCCTCCATGCTGCTTTCTCCAGAAATCTTTTCCTGAGAAAGTCTAGCTGGCATTGAGATTCCTCCCAGTTAGGCACGTACTGCTGGAATGGGGCGAGGGCAGGGTGCAGACTGCCTCAGGGATACACTGTTGAGTGGATCGAGTGGTAGAGCCCGGGGAGCTTAGGGAAGACTATCACACGAACACCTCCCACTTCATGTCACCATGCCTTCTTTTTATCTGGTCACTAAAGGATGAGGCACACTGATGCTGGCAGCATTGTGAGGACTTGGGGACAGCAGACCAAAGAATGAAAAAGTAGATTTTCCAATTTAGGGGATCTAGCCTTCCAAGGACCTGCTGCTTTCTTTGTTCAAAGGACTCCTGGAATTTCAGCCTTCATACCCACCTCCTCTCCACTCTCCCTCCAACCTCCCTCAAACCCTAAGAAGTTCCACTCTAGATTATGCAGCTCATTTTCACTTTTTCCTACTGGTCTTTGAACTGTTGTCAGGATGAGAGCATTGGAGACCTTGAGTCCAGAATGGTGCCTTATTAACTAGCTGCCTAGATGCAGGAGTTTTTCTTTTGCATGAGAATTACCAATCTTTAGAGGAATCAGGGTAGTGAGGATGTGCCCTTTGAATAAAGTACACTGCTCCATTATAAGCCTGTAGTACAAGGGTGACACATTTTCTTTAAAAAACCAACACCAACGGGGTGCCTGGGTGGCTCAGTGGGTTAAGCCTCTGCCTTCGGCTCCAGTCATGATCTCAGGTCCTGGAATCGAGCCCCGCATCTGGCTCTCTGTTCAGAGGGGAGCCTGCTTCCCCACCCCCCGCCTCCTTGTGATCTCTTTCTCTCTGTCAAATAAATAAATAAAATCTTAAAAAAAAAAAAAAAAAAAGAAACCAACACCACCAACAACAACAAAAGCAAACCCTCCAACTTCAAAGAAGCCTACTGGCATAAAAGTGAAAACCTAAGGTACCACAGTCAGCCATTTTCCGTAGTTTCCATGTTCCATGTTCCAGGCCTAGGTATTGGTGCTGGGGATACAAAATACAGCCTCCAATTTAAAGGAACTAAGTTTAGTAGCAGACAGTTCTGTAAGCAGATGAATCGCAGTAGCACTCACTATGAAGTGGGGGAGAGGTGTATCCAGAGAGTTGATGAGTCTGAGAAGGGAGTCCCTGGGCAGATGGTCAGGGTGTCGACTCAGTGCTACTCTCCTCTTTGAATAGTTATTGTAGTAGTTAGTGGCTGGAATGAATATATATATATATATATATATATATATATATATATATGCATGCTCTTTAATTAACAGTTGCAAAGATTTCAACTTTGGAATATATTTTAAAAATACACATAACACTACAACTATTTTTCCTGCATTTGAATTATCTAAAAAATACAGACTAAAGTTATTTATAACCACTATAGACATTGCTAGATGACTGTAGTCAGCACATAAGGAAAGTCTCAGAGAAATAAATGTATTTTGCTTATTTACTGAGTGCAAATTAGGAAATTCTAAGAGCCCCTCAAAATCAAAGAGCTGACTGTCTCCCATACTCTCTTACCTTCTTTTCAACCAATGTGGCATTTACCCAAACTTTTCTGTAACCAGTAGCAACTGGGGGTGGGTTAGCTACTTGGGGAAAGTAAACTTCTGGAGCACCCGGGTGGAGACTCTATTTGTTAGTAGGGTCCAAGGCTGAAAATTTTCACCCTGGTTCACTGGACTGGGCAGGGCAGGAATCCTGCACCCACCCCCCCTCCATGCCCCACTGCCCAGTCCTGCCCCAGCCAT
Organism: Lontra canadensis; assembly: GCF_010015895.1. Lineage (NCBI taxonomy): Eukaryota > Metazoa > Chordata > Mammalia > Carnivora > Mustelidae > Lontra > Lontra canadensis. The sequence goes on from NW_022631063.1 coordinate 9,749,717, forward strand.
CCCATTAGCTTTTTGAGGCTTTCCACCCTTCTGCAAGCAGGAAGAACATGCAGAAGTGTTTATGTCTGAATAGCTCAACCTAACTGATACAATGTTCCTGGTGATGTTTTCCCTGCCAGAGGACACCTCCCATCAAGCTCACTCTTGGCGAACTGCTACAGTGCCTGGTTTGGGAGGCAGGAAATTTGGTCCTGCCGGCCAGAGCTGAAGAAGGCTATGAAGATGTGCTCTTGGTTACCAAATCAGAAGCTGGGATATCCTGAGTCCTAATTTGGTCAGAGTCCCTGACATTTTCTCTTGCGAAAAGTCCCTGCTTTGATGTCTCAGGATTCAAAATTTGGACAATGACTTTTGCCTTTGGAAATGCATTGACTTTCCATGACTTTTGAAAATGAAATGTGATATAAGTGTCATTGAGTCCATTTTCCTCCTTTTTCACCAGGAATGCCCAGAAATATGTTGTATAATGTGGAACTGTTCGACGCCTCACTTTTAATCATGTGATCCGGGACAGCAAAGCCATTGTTATGGGAACATTCTCAGCTATCAGGTGGTCCAGATTTCTGCATTCTTTTCCTGCTTTCTTTGTTATTTGTTCTACATAGTGGGACGTTCACGGGGCAGAATTTATTACCTTGCCCTCATATTTCTTGTGAGATATAGTGCTTATTTGTATGCAGATGGCTTGCTTTCCACATTCAAAATTTTTGAAGAAATTTTGAAGTTCAGGGTCTGGTTTCCCTATTAAGCTGCATGTTCTCCTAGCTCCCCTGCCAATTTATTTTCAGTGGTATGAGCTGCTTTAATATTAGCAGCAAGATGTATTCGATAAGCGAAAGCTTCAAACAGTAACAATGATTTGTAAATCAGTCATGGTTTTGGACAATCCTTACCACTAACTCTCCCGCTGGTTGAACAGATTGTGAAAAGAGGAAGATAAGAATGTGTTTGGGAATGTCCTTCAGCTTTCATCTTATTCTCCCACCAGGCCTCCTAACTGGCTAGTCCTCTGAGCTGTTTTTCTCTTCCCAGCTTATGGTGCCCAGTTTGGGGCCCATTGTTGCTTCTGCAAACACTGTGAGAGAAGCGAGTGATCTAGAGCCAGTGGGAAGCACGGACTTGCTTCCACCCAAACGTCAGGCACCGAGAAACTGGAATGACAGGGACTATTTACCAAGCTCTAACTTGAGGAAGGAATGGTTTATCCTGACCATTTACAGGAAGTGAATGTGGGGTACAGTGACCTCATTTATGTATTCTCTCTCCCTGCATTTAATGCCCATTACCTGAACCTACTCTTATTTTATTTTCTAGTATATTATCTCCTCCTTCAGTTTTTCTTTTCTTTTCTTTTTTAAAGATTTTATTTATTTATTTGACACAGAGAGAGATCACAAGTAGGCAGAGAGGCAGGCAGAGAGAGAGGGGAAGCAGGCTCCCTGCTGAGCAGAGAACCCAACGCAGGGCTTGATCCAGAACCTGAGCCGAAAGCAGAGGCTTAACCCACTGAGCCACCCAGGCGCCCTCCTCCTTCATTTTCATAGCTACCATTTTATTTACTACATATTTAAGAGTAGACGCTGTGCTACATACCTCACTTATATAATAATTCATTTAATTGGTAGAACAATCTGGTGAGATCAGAATTCGGACCGTTTCATGGATTAGAAAACTGAGTCCTAGAGAAGTAGAGGAACTTGTTCCAGCTCCTCAGCTGGGAAGTGGAAGAGGCTAAGGTGCCTCCTTGGTAATGCAAACTGGTGCAGCCACTGTGGAAAACAGTAAGAAGTTTCCTCAAAAAATTAAAAACAGAATTACCACATGTAATTCCACTACTGGGTATTTACCCAAAGAAAATGAAATTGCTAATTCAAAAAGATATATGCACCTTCTGTTTACTGCAGCACTATTTACAACAGCTAAGATATGGAAGCAACCCAAGTGTCTGTCTATAGATGAATGGATAAAGAAGATGCGGTGGAGGGTATCATGCTAAGTGAAACAAGGCAGTCAGAGAAAGACAAATACCATATGATTTCACTCATCTGTGGAATTTAAGAAGCAAAACAAAAGAACAAAGAAAAAAAGAGACAAACCAAAACACAGGCTTTTAAATACGGAGAACAAACTGGTGGTTGCCAGAGGGGAGGTGAGTGGCGGGATGGGTGAGATAGGCAAAGGGGATTAAGAGAACACTTACAGTTATGAGCAAGGACTGATGTATAGAATTGTTGAATCACTGTATTATATACCTGAAACTAATACAACACTGTATATTAATTACAACTGAATTTTTCAAAAGACATTATGTGTGGCATGAGATACACATAACTTCATGTTTGTTTCTGAGGACGGTGGGACGGAAAACCAAATTTTCCAAGTGGCGGTTTCATCTCAGTCGTGGGAACTCCGTTTTAAATTTAACATGATTCATTTAAGGTTTAGTTTATTTCTGGCTGGCTGACAAGCTGTGGCTTCTTGGCTTAGAAAAATTCCCTCAAAACAAACTTAAAAAAAAAAAATCCCACCTGAAATGACAATGTAAAATACTATATGACATCTTAATGAGCTCATTATAAATGAATTAGAAATAGTCAAATAAAATTTACTTTATTTTATTAAAAGATATTATGTATTTATTTGAGAGAGAGAGAGAGATCACAAGCAGGCAGAATAGCAGGCAGAGGGTAAGGGAGAAGCAGACTCCCTACTGAGCAGAGAGCTTGATGTGGGACTCAATCCCAGGACCCTGTGATCATGACCTGAGCCAAAGGCAGAGGCTTAATCAACGGAGCCACCCAGGTGTTCTGAAATTTACTTTAAAATATATCTTTAAAAATATATCTTTAAAATGTATATACTTTAAAATATATACCTTAATGTCCACTGATGGATTAATTGATAATGAAAACATGGTATGAGTTTCTAAATAAACATATATACAGCAGAATATTATTCAGCCATAAAAAGAAGGAAATCCTGCCATTTGTGACAACATGGATGAAACTTGAGGACATCATGCTAAATGAAATGAGGCAGACTGAGAAAGACAAATCCTGTATCATTTTGCTTATATGTGAAATCTAAAAAATCCCCAAACCCCAAACTCATAGAAACAGAACAGATTGGTGGTTACCACAAGTAGAGATGTGTGTGTGTGTGTGTGTGTGTGAGAGAGAGAGAGAGAGACGGGTTGTCCAAAGGTACAAGTTCTAGTTAATAGCATAAATAAGTTCTGGAGATTTAATGGAGAGCATAGTGACTGTAGTTAAAAATATTGTATTTTATATTTAAAAGTTGCTAAGAGAGTAAATCTGAAAGGTTCTCATCTCAAGGAAAAAATTGAACTATGAAGTAACAGGTTAACTGAATTTATTGTGGTGATTATTTCACAATACATATGTATATATATAAAACATATTGTATGCTTTAAACTTATGTAAATTATCTCTCAATAAAACTGGAAAAAATAGATCTGAGTTTTAAAGGCATAGCTAGCAATTTGGATTCTCCCGATTCCAGCCAGAGGCAGGTTTGCCCCTATAAAATGCACTGTGACTTAGAGCAAATGAAATGCCAAAAAAAGTAAGTTTCAGTATGGAAGAGAAACCCCTGTCTACTTGTATAAAGAGACAAAAAAGTAAAAGGGAAAACTTTCTTTTTCTGAAACATAAAGTCTGACATTGAATAGTACAATCCCTATTGGAAAAGTTTACTACATATGTCTAATTCATAAAACTGTATGTTTATCATGGGTCAATGCCTAACTTGTGAAAGCCAAATTTTGAAAGACGGTACACAAGTGGAAATTCTGATTTTAATACATTTTAAGTGCTTCAGGTCCTGTTAACTTTACTAATGCTTAAGGCGAGGCAATTCTTTGGGGGTAGATGCTATCCTCATCCCTACTTCACAGCTGGAGAAACTGAGGCAGGGAGAGATGAAATGATTTACGGTCATCTGGCCAGGTTGGAACAGAGACAGAATTTGAAGCAAGGGTCTTTGGTTCCACAGACCATGCGCTCTAGAGAACATATAAAACCATCAGTATAATGCAACCACAAAAGGAGAATAAAGAGAAGTAAGTTTTCCATAGCTAGTTTCCATGTGGCCTAAAAAGCAGCGAATATGATATTCTCTGCTGTTGGTGATGATGAAGTCAGTACAATAGTGAACTTGATAGCAAAATGATTACAGTAGGTCCCAGGAAATGGGAAATATTTCAGGCATGACATGAGTTTGTTCAACTTCTCTGCAGGTGACCAACGGTTTAAAATTATTTGAAAGCTTCCCTACCAAAGGTGGGATATAGAGCAAATGATTTTCTTTTGAAAAGTGTATTGGTAAAATATAATTCAAAAGCTCTCATCTGGGGGCACCTGGGTGGCTCAGTGGGTTAAGCCTCTGCCTTCGGCTCAGGTCATGATCTCAGGGTCCTGGGATTGAGCCCCACATCGGGCTCTCTGCTCAGCAGTGAGCCTGCTTCCCCTTCTCTCTGCCTGCCTCTCTGCCTACTTGTGATCTCTCTCTCTCTGTCAAATAAATAAATAAAATCTTTAAAAAAAAAAAAGCTCTCATCTGAGCAAATATCTATTCAAAGCTTCCACTGCCTTTTTTATTTAAAATTTCAGCTTGTAGAAGTATCTTCTGTGATTTTATTATCATATTCTTAGGTATTGCTGTTTGTTTTCTAATCAACCTTTTTTTGGAACATGACGTGATTTTGTCATAACTGGATTTGAAGAACCCTTCTTGCGATGTGCGCACATGCGCGTGGGGACACACATACACACACACACACACACACACACACACACACACACCATGCCTTATACAGTCAGCACATCTTTATCACCAAGCTAACTTTCTCCCTTTGGTTCCAGACAAGTGTCTTCTTGTTCCAGATTTATTTTTTTCATTAAAACTATGTACCTCCCTCCCCAGGTCTTGACCTCTTAATTTTTAGGTTTCTTGCTTCTTTCATTTCTTCAGCCCCAGAAACTGACAATATCCTCAGCAGATGCTGAAAGATCTCCATCTCCCTTTCCTAAGATACTTCTCTCTTATGTTAGCCTAACCCTATTTACTATGGAAATGACAACTGATTCACAAAACTTGATTGTTACAGTTAATCAGGAAAAGCTGACCGTCTTCAAAGAGATTATTGTCAAGAGTCTGAGTTTGATTCAATTTCAAGTATGTCTGGCATCCTAGGCAGGAGGTAGGTGAAAGGCAGGAGTGTGGCTGAAAGTTTTCCATCGGTAATGGGCACTCGGGACACTCCAGAACACATCTCTCATCCTTGTTTTTCTTTATTCCTTCCTTTTCCCAAACAAGTGTCGTTCAATTTAGTAGCACTCTATTGTTAGTTGCTCTTTTAAATTTCACATTATTTAAAATGTCAATTTGAGCACAATCAATATTTGGGATCAAGTAGGGAACTGGCTATTCAAACGTCATCTACTAACCATATCTTGGGAAGGAAGTGGAGAATGGTGCACAGAAGCAAGGCGTCATATTCAGTATCATTAACAGTTGCTATGACATGGACATACCCGACCTTGCAGCACAAAGGCTTATGGGTTTAAACTTTTAGTTGCCGTATTGTGGGAGGCTGGTGAGTCCTAGGAAAGCGGCCAGGGTGGGGGCAGTTGACACTAGAGAGCTCAGGGCACAGCTTTTATCAACCAGTTCAGAAGTATTTCAGCAACTGTTACAGGCATGTCAGTGGCTCGCACTGGGTACCAGGCTGTAGTGAAGCTTACTGTACTCTACCTGTAATCGTCTGGACCTGTTTTTCTGGAATAGTATGTGTTCAACATGAAGAAAAAAGGCTATCTTGCATGAAAAAATCATAATACAGATGTTTCTTAGCTTACTCAGTTGCCAACAGTCTCATAATCTTAGCAAGGTTATTATACATTTGTGAAAACAGTCTGATTTCCTGCATTGCCTGCTGAATTTGAACTCACTGCACCCTACTTCTGACTATACTTGACTGGAGCTGTTGATTGGCAGACAAGTGGGACCTGCCCCTCCTAAGCTGAGGGACTTGCTCCAGAAGCAACAACCATTGATGACGTTCGGGCAGCCTTTCTGTGCGGTGTGGGCTGCTCCCTTGGTACAAATACTCCTTTAGGTGAAGGGCACCCCCATTCCTATCCCCACATGCACACATGGGACTTCAGGTCTTCCCCAAGACTGTACTCTGCTTCTGTTTCTAATGCAGGGATATCAGATTCCAAGGCAGGCTCCCCAAGGCATTCCAGAAGTCTTCAGGCTAGCACTTCTTAAACTTTTTTAGCGGCATGGGACCCCATTTTGTGGGCTGCCCAAAACCATGAATCCCTTTTCAGAACAAGGTTTTTAAAAGCATAAAATACACGGGATTGCAAATGAAACCAATTATTCTGAAATACAGTTAACAAAATGTTAAAAAAATTGCGTTGTATAATATACATACTTTAAAAATTTTTTATGCTTTTTTTAAAGGAACTTTTTTTTTTTTTAAGATTTACTTATTTTTCAGAGAGAGAGAGAGAGAGAGAGAGTGCACGCAAGCAAAGCAGGGGGAGAAACAGGCAGAGGGAAAAGCAGCCTTCCCCCAGAGCAGGGAGCCGGATGTGGGACCCAAGCCCAAGGCAGACACTTAACCAACTGAGCCACCCAGGTGTCCCAATATATATACTTTTAAGTTGGGCTATTGCATAACAAGATCTAGTGGAGGGTCTATTTAATAACTACTGTAATTGATGATACTGTAACAACTATGCTGTGATGTAAAAAACAAAAACAAAAAAACCCCAGTGAAAAAACCTGTGAGTTCTACTGGAGATTAAGTCCTAGACACATATCCTACTGCCACTGTGGTGTTTCCCCTCCATTTATAATGGAAGGAAATGCTAAATGTCAGAGGTTAGTGAAAATAAAAAAGTAAAATTTTTTTGTCACCCCAATATCACAGTAACCCTGTCTGTCTCTGCGGCTGAAGAACCCCGCCAATAAAGTTGCCCGGAGAGGTCAACACCGTGCTGGAGGCCCCACCCCAAGCTCTGGAGGCAGGAGACTTTAGGCCACCCACACAGAGCTCAGAGCTGCTTCTTGGCAAGAATCTAGTCCTGGGAATTTGGGGGCAGGAAATAAGAGCTCCTGAGCTCGTAGGTACCACCTTACACACCCATCCTTTCCTGTTGAGAAGCTGCTTCTCCGCTTCAGAGCACCTAGAAAATGAAATTGCTTACACCAGGGTGACCTGTCCCCAAAGCTCTCCTTTTCACTGGGCATATTCCTGGGTGCTCAGGGTTAAGGCTGAGCTTCAGTTTTCTAATCTGCGAATTGTTATGCAGATTGTTATGAGGGCTAAATGGGCTATAAAATGAGCTATATAAATTGTATAGCACTATCCAAGTTTGCGCTATTATTTTGGACGGTTAGTTCTTTGAGGGCCGAAAACAATCCACGCAGCTCCCTTCCCCAAGTATCTGGCAAGCATTAAGCGCTCCAGAAGCACTCGTGGACTGAATGAATGAAATGAGCCTTTGCACGTGGGCTCCGGTCGGCGAGAATCCGCTGCATAAGGCGGTCGGGGCCGGTGCATCATAGCACTTCTCCTTGCGTAACAGGTAGTAAACGCCTTTCTGGCTCCGCACGGAACGGCACCCACATTCCAGGACTTCTTTCCCGGAGGACCCTCGGGATGGAGCTGCGGGGCTGGGAGCTCGCCTCCCCCCAGCACCCAGGTGTCCCACGCCGGCTTCTGGGCCAGGTAGGCGGCGGCGGGAGAGGCGTGGGGTGGCGCGGGGAGGGGCAGCACCGCGACCCGGCGCAGCCAGGCCGGCCGGGAAGGTGCAGGCAGCCGGGCCCAGCGGCGGGAGCGCGAGGAGGGGCCAGAGGGGTGGGGAGGGGCGGGGCCGGCGTTCTCGTCACTTGATAAAACGCCTGCGAGTCTCCAGAGAACAACGGGCTCATTCAGCGGTCAGGAGCTGCCCGCGAGGGGGAGCGGCCGGGCGGCTAGCGCGACTCGTCCCGGGGGTGGGGCCGGCGCGGTGGCCAGAGGAGACGAAGGTGGCTGCGGCGGCGGCGGCGGCAGCAGCAGCAACAGCAGCAGCCCGGCAGCCCGGCAGCCTCGAACCCGGCCCGGAGCGCAGGGCGGCAGCCGCGGCTCCCACTCCACCTCCCGGTGCGCCCGTCCATGGCGGCCACGGGGCAGCTGTGGCTGCTCTACCTGTCGGCGGGGCTCCTGCCCCGGCTTGGCGCCGCCTTCAACTTGGACACCCGCGAGGACAATGTGATCCGGAAAACGGGGGACCCCGGGAGCCTCTTCGGCTTCTCGCTGGCCATGCACTGGCAGCTGGAGCCGGAGGACAGGCGGTTGTAAGTTCCCCGACTTCCCACCCCCGCCACGGCGCCCGCCCGCGCGCGAGCAGGGGCGAGGGCGCGCCGCGTTCCCGCCCGCGGGCCCTACCAGTGTGGCTGCCTCGCCCGGGACTCCGCGGGCCCCCGGGGGAGCGCGGCCAGCAGCCGAGCGGGTCGCGGCACCTCCCCACATTCAGCCCTAGAAACCCGAGGACCCCGGGGCCGAGCCCCGCGGACTGCGGCCCCGGTGCCAGGCCAGGCTGTTCTTGGCCCCGGGATAGTTTACTTTTTTTTTTTTTTTTTTTTTTTTTTTCTTCTCTTTCTTTTTAAACAAAGTGTTTTCCGGCGGTCCTTCCCTTCGGGCATGTTTGCTGGGAACCCGGCAGGTGGCACGCTTTGCTGAGCTTCACGTGTGTGTTTGGAGCGGGGCGGGGGGTGGGGGGACCCCAGGGTGTAGGGTCGCCGTGTCGCCACTGTGGGCTTGCTGGGAGCGTTGTTCCGGAAGATCCAGGCCTTTCCCAACTTCACTCAACACCCGGCTTCCCCGCAGACTAGGGAGCCCCGCAAAAGTTGGAAAGCCACTTTTCATCCTGTCCCGCGTGGCTTTCCCCGCACGGCGGGCGCTCCTGTGGGAGCTACTCTAACATACCCCTCCCCTCCTTTTGAAAGATGGAATTGACCAAGCACCTGTTCGCGTGACTAGATCAGCTGAGAAAAACAAGATCGTATGAGTGGTGTGCCCCGTCCCCCTCCCAGGCCCCGAAGCGTCCGACGCTACCCAAAGACCCTTTGGGCCCCTGCATTGCGCAGGCCCAAGCCGAAGGGTTAAAGCAAAATATCAGATCTGGGCTGGGGCTTTGCAAACACAGTTTAGAAGATCCCTACCTCCCCACCCCCCCCCGCCCCGCCCCGCCCATAGTATAGCGGTGTTCCTCCCGCGAGAAAGTGGAGACTGGCACTGCTCAGCTTCTCTTTTTCTCTTAGACAGTGTTTGGTTCCCACATGATCTAACTCTTTAGGCTGGAGAGGGTTTGGGAGTCTTCATCTAGATCTGTACTGCTGAGAAATAAACTCACCGAGGTTCCCTCCTCCCCTAACGCTTTTAGTTGAACCAAGGTCCTTCCAGGACCAACAGACCGGAGAAAGCAAAGTGCAGCCACGGAAAGAGAGAACTTTGTGTTTATAAAGGTGGAATGGGACGTTAGAGCTGGAGGAAACCTCTTGATTTCTGCGATTAACAACTTTGGAGCTGGTGAATCTTAACATCAGATTTTTCTGCTAACACCTGGTGGTGAAGCAAAGATATTTGTTGGGGGTGGGAAGGCTGAGGGCTGGTGGGCTGGCCCGTTGCTTGTACTCCTTCTCTCAGAAATAATTGCTAAGCTGTAAATCTGAAATGAGAGGTGGTTTCTGTGACCTCAGTTAATGGATGACGTTTGGTGTCTCTGAATCCTTAGGGTGTGTAAATGTGCATCCGCCCACACGGTGCATTCGAACTGCTTGGTGCAGCCCTGGTTGTGGGCTGGCAGAGGGGACACCTTCAGCCTGATATTCTTGTGCACCTGACGCCTACTGACGGTCATGGCTTCCTTGAAATACTTGTTCAAGCCAGCATTGTGAAAGGGGTGTATTGGGCCAAGAAAATATCTTTGGGATGGAGACTTAGAAAATGTGAGGCTAGCCAGGAATCTCTGTCACTGAGCAGCATGCTTGCTGAAACTTGTTATTGCTGTTACTGCTGCTGCAAGTTCTCCTGTGGGTAAGAATAAGCCTGCCATTGGTGTCTGCTGCCTTCTAGAAAGGCTCTGCTTGGAGGGAGTGGCTGATCAGATCCTGGAGTGTACCTTTCCCTTGAGTTTGGAGTGTGGCAGTAACCACACTGCTGGGGGGGGGTGGTGGTGTGTGGTTTATGTTAAAACCTGTCCCCTTTTTCCCTTCTTTTGGTAAAGTGTTCCAGCTTTCAGCAGCAGCTTTGGGCCTCCAAGGAGAACCAGCACACACAGGCCATAATCCCATCAGTTGTCACCTTTGTCTGTAACTGATGTGGGTGCAAATAACAGCCAGTGAGGTTGAGACCCCCACAACTTCTGGTCCAGTGTCCTAAACTCTTGCATTCTGTGGAAAAGTTCAGTAGGGAACTGATGAGAGGGAGGGGGGGAGAGAGAGAGAGACATGACTTATGCTCAAATTCCTTCTGGGCTGTGGAGCAGCTGTTAATTTATTTTAAGCCTTAGTTTCTTTATCCGTAAAATGGAGGTATTTAATAAGGTTGTTGTGAGGAGTAAGAGACCACACGTACAATGCTTAATTCCTGCCTGGTGTGGGGACTTGCTGACTAAGCACTGGGGGTTAGTGGGGATGCATTGAGAACTAATTGAATTCCTACTGTGTGCCAGCTACTGGACAGGTGCTAACCATTCACATTCTGACTGCCAAAGACCAAAGCCAAAGTTTATTATAGGTGGGGTAACCGATAATTTAAACTCTTAGTCATATTTATGAAACTCCTATTCAAAGCAGTCTAACTTTAACTGGTCTTAATTAGACTGATAAAGTAAATTTGCTAAACAAGAGGCTTTATTGGAGCAGGAGAAGTGAAGATGTGGAAATAGCAAATGAATGCCTATTATAGAAACTGCTGTAGATTTTTGTGGGTTAAATTTTCTACAGTGCTATTTAAATATTTAATACCACCTCTCTCCCCCCCCTTTTTTTTTTAAGATTTTATGTATTTATTCAAGAGAGCACATGTGCACACTTAGGGGGAGGGAGAGGAACTAGCAGACTCCACACTGAGCACAGAGCCTGACATGGGGGCTGGATCCATGACCCTGAGATCATGACCTGGGTGGAAATCAAGAGTCGGACACTCAATCGACTGAGCCACCCAGGTAACCTACCCCCTCAACCATTGTCCCTTCTATTCTGACTCTGATGTTTGCTTTCGATTTTTCTCAGACTTGTGATACTTCTGCCTTTAAAATCATTAACTAGTCATCTAGTCATAAAAGTCATCTAGTCCTATTGGCTCTCTTTATAGATGAAGAAACTAAAGTTGAAAGTTAGGAAATGTCTGAAGTCTCACAAGTGCTTCAGAATCTTAATGGAATCTGGATTTGAATTGGTATTTCTGACTTGTGCTCATGCCATCTCCTGAAGGAAATGTCAGAAATGTCTTTTAGACCTGGAGAAATTGGCCAGTATCTGAATTTTTGGAAATGTACTATGTTATGTTGATTTATTAAACTACCTGTATGAATCAGGGTTATCTATTTAAATATCTATGCCTGGATTCTTCCAGTTGACCCTTATTCCAGCTGGCTTTGGGTCAGATTTGGGTCCTTCTTTGTCTCTTACTCCCTCCCCTTCTGAAAAAGCCCAGTGAGGGGTGAGTGGAGCTAGCCAGGGATGAGAGCTGTGTCCAAAATGTGGACCTAAGCACTGGCTCCCTTACATTCATTCACAGTGCCATGTGGCCCAGGGCCAGTGTCTAGGGACTGTGCTCAGTCACCTTGAGTCCTGAGAGTGGAGAAAGTTCCAAAATGGACAGGGAAACTTAGGGAAGGTCATAGGACTCTGCAAGAAAGGGAAATAGAAAAGTTTAATTTTAACACAGGCTGGTATGAGACCATCCAAGTAATGCCTTAGGGTTTGAGAGAAAGGATCAGGATACTCATGGTATGAATAATTTGTCAGGAAAGTCAGGTTAAATGCTCATGTAAGAGTCTCTGTGATTGTAAAGAAGCAGTTAGCATGTTGTTCTTAGTTGTATGGTCCTCTATTTTAGCATAACAATAACATCAAGATTTAGTTTAAGCTTTGGCAACCACGTAGAACTTGAACTATGGTGCCTGGTTACCCTGCGACCTTGGCACAACATAGTACCGTGGACAGAGTAGGCCAGTGAATTAGTTGGCACTTTCAAGAGGGAGAGTGGAGACATAATGGAAAATACCATTGTATGCTTAGATGACCAGGTCAGTTTTGTGTGGAACACTGATCGGTTCTCGGTCCGCCCATCTTAAGAAAGAATGTGATCAATACCTCAAGAGCCAGTTTAAATTTCTCCATGAAAGGCTTTTGAGCCTACCCTACACTATAGCATTTATTTTTCCTTTGAATGTCTATAGCACTTAGTATCCAACATCTGTCAGTTCTGATGGCTTCGTGTTTAACTGTTATCTACGATTTTCAGAGGATGAACCGATCTTACCCAACTGGGTTATAGGGAAGTTGAGGGCAGCTGTTTTAGATTCATTTCTTTGCCTGATGGCACCTAGCATATGCCTTGCAGATACAGTGGAGTCCTATCATCATACACTCAATTTAACTTGTGAAATCAGCTCTTTCAGCTCAGGGTAGAGAGAGCAAGAAATCCCTTGATTTAACCCTTCGCCATTCCCTGCTCAAAGGAGCCCTTGGACTTTGCTGCCCCCAGGGAAAGGGACGCTATCGGCATAATGCAAATAGACACCCAAGATGATAATTCTTGGTTTTTGAGTTGTCGAGAGGACACCTGTCCCAACTCAGGGATTTTCCTGAGTGATTTTAAGTTATATTTGATTTTTGCCTTAAAGGCTGACTTGAGAGCTCGACCTCAGAAATACAGGTTGACCTGCCCTGCAGTGGGTGCTCAGCATTTGTTGGTTGTTCAAATGAGATGAAATAGAGAGGCTGGCTGTAGGGAAAGATGCTGAAAGCCCTGGACCAGGGCATGTGGGGATCACATGAGAGTAAGCACGTGGGGGTACTTGGGAATTGATGGCTAAAGCTTCAGTTATTCAAGGCTCGCAAGGGACTCTTGAATGTGTGTGTCTCTTAGGGGAGCGGTGGGGAAGCTGTTGAGCTCCTCCATTGAAAGCTGTAGAGTGGTGATCTGGTTGGACCTTGAGTGATCTGGTTGAACCAGAGTTCTGCCGGCTTCTTGGGAGGGTGGCGAAGACTCAGCCCTATAGTAATGGTGACCAGGGCCAGCCCCAACCATTTCTTATCCTTTGTGTTTGTTAGATAAATGTGCAAACCGGGGCTGTAAGCAGTGAAGTGGCCATGGCACATCATTGGGCAAGTTGGTTCTTGGTCTACATCTTCCATGCTTCCTGGACTGTGCAGCATGTGGTTTCTCTCGTTGGGTTTGATTAGGATCATGGTTACGTGTATATCCTTCTTTCCATTCTACAGTGACCCTGTTTGGAAGTACATCTCCAAGGAACTATGCCTTATAGCCTTTCGGTAGCTGCCAAGCAGTGGGTGAATACCAGTCGGGGTTCAGTATGTAGAGATCAGTGGGCAGACAGATAACCGGCACGGTGAGGGGCTGGGTGGGCAGCGACTTTGTGCACGGGTACCCATGGAGGGTAGACCGTGCATTAATGGGGCAGAGTTACTGAGGAATACAAACTTCCTGGTTTCCAGATCTTCTCAGAGCTCTATGACTTTGGAAGTATCCCCGTACCTTATCCTGGGGAGACTGGGTAATTTGCACTCTACCCAGGGCAGGGTTGATGATGATTTATTTTCCTGGTCCTTTGTTTGGCATTAATGTACAATAGGAAGGCTGGGTCTGTTTGTGCAAAGCTGGCTCTGATTGTTCCCAGTGAAGCTGCCTGAGGTTGAAGATGTACGGACGAAGTGTGGAAGTAGTGTGTTCTAGCAGGTTTTTGTTTGTTAAACTGGCACTTGGAATTGGAAACAGTGATTCCTTGGAAATAAATCAAGAGCCTAATTGTTAATTAGCCCCGAACTGGGACAGATAGATTGGCTCTTCACCAGTGTGGGTCCCTGTTAGCCTAATAACAGGGTGGAATGATCACCATCTCTTCTGTTGCTGTCTAGCTTTTCTGTTTAGGTAAACAAGGCGAGATGGTTCCAAATCCGTTTATTCCAGAGTTGGTGTGCTTGTAGAATGACTTCTTTCATGGGCTACAGCGTCGCCTCAGATTCTCCCCACATCTCCCTCCGTCCCTCTGTCCCTCCACCCCGACATATACGTGCTGGATTCCAGCACTGGATTCTGCTGTCACTTCACCTAATCCTAAATTGGCAGAAAGATGTGAAAAACTTTGAAGACTCTGAAACCAATGAACTGGCCAAAAGGGCCGTTCTGAATTAGGGGAAAGTGTCACTAAAGCAAGTGCAGAAGGCAAAAGCAAGTGACACAGTCACGGACATCCGCTCGCAAGTTTATTTGCTAAGCAGCTACACCTATTTTGAATGTCACACAATCTGAAGATTCCTTTTTTTGAAGAGCCACTTCAGATATAGTAAAAGAAAACCTCTTAACGAAATATGCTTTCTAAGCCTGAAAGTATAGAAATAAAAATAAACTTTGGAATTGTATGAAAGGGGCACATTGGTTAGTGATACGAAGAATAAACAGAGCAGAGTAATGCCTGTTTCCCCGGGGCTGTGTTTGCTTTGTTGGTGATATCAATGTCACTATAGTTCCTTTATTTAATAAAGGATATTGATTCGTACTAAGGTTAAGTGTGGGTGTTAGGGGAAGTGCACAGATGATAAACATTTCAGAGCCATAAGGGTAGGATGTCACTGAACTGTAGATCTCCTGAGCCAAAAACCCTCTTGTCCTGGCAGAATTAGAGCCCTCCTCTTTAGGATATATTGCCCTCGGTCAGGTGGTCACAGTCTTCTGTGGTCCTGATAAAGCCATGTAATCTGAAGTTAGCAAGAGGATCCTCAGCAAGGGTGGGGTGTGGGAGGGTTGTTCCTGGTGCGAGCGGACCACTTGACAGCAGGAGGAATTTGAAGTCCTATTTCTGTTTCAGCCCTTCCTGGGTCGTCTTTCCATGGACTCATCTGTCAGATCATGGCCCGACACCCCTCCAACTGGCAGTGTAGGACTATCTCTTGAGAACAAGGGTATTTTGAAGTGAAATGGAAATGTTTAGAATCCTGCAAGGCTTTGGTGAGATTGGAGATGCAAAGTGTTGAAAAACCAGTTGGCTAGGACTTAAGGAATCCCGCTTTGCTGTGACACAAAGAAACCTAAGAGTTTTCAAACAAGGAAAAGCTTAAAGAGGCTCGGACATGATCAGGTAGCTATGCGGAGACATCTCGTTCTAGGAAAATGGCTCTTGCGTCTGAGGCCTGCTGGCTGCTCGTGAGACCTGGCCCAGGTGCCAACTTAGGATACTCAGCAAAAGTCGAGAGCTGGCTTTAAGATCTGGGTGATGAAGAGGCCTCACGGGAACCCACAAGTGCAAGAAAAGTTGGGTTTGGACACTGTTGGGCCTTCTAGATGCTCAAGGATAGAGAACCTGGAGAAGATGTGTATGAATCTCAAGGGAGGGTTTCAGGGGCCAGCTGGAAATGTGCTTTAATGTTCAGGGCATGATAAAGTCATATCAGATGCCGTATCCCATCTGCCAGTTTTGAAAGAAAACGTATTTTCCATATCTTCTATTTAGAAAGGGTTTGGGGCTGCTACAGAGATGAACTGAGGGCATGGGCATGTGGAGAGGCATCCTGGGGCCCCTGCTCAGGATCCCAGGAGGTGGGGGCTGCAAAGTGAGGATCCCCCAAGTTCAGCAGCACCACCAGCCATGGCCATCTGAGAAGTTTTTTCACTGTCCTAGGGTAAGAGATGGATCTTTGGTAAGCTCATTTGTTTCTGTGTGCACATTTATGTATATAATTTATATATAATTCTATATTTCAACATAAAGTAGGGGTTTTTATCCTTACTTGAACATGAGGAACAAGTAAAAATTTAGAGGGAAATGTGTTTTGGACTTCCAGAGAAACCATAATCAACTTTTTTTTTTTTTAAATAGAAGTTGTAAGTTCAACAGATCTTCACTGAGCATTTACTATGTACTAGGTACTCTTCTGGTGCTAGAGATATGGAAGCAAACTGAATTCACTGTTTACTTCTGTTGGGGGAGACACAAAATAAATAGGGGTATTACGTTAGGAGGTAGTGAGTGACATAGAGGAAAAGAAAGTGGAGACAGGTACTGTGGAGTGGTCAGCAGTGGGTTAGCCAGGGAAGACGTCACTGAAAAGGCAAAGCTGTAAGCCATATCAGTACTGGGGGCGGGGGGGAGATTGTTTTCAGCAGCAGGACCACCCAGTGCAAAGGCCCTGGGGCAGAAGCATGCCTAGCAAATTTAGAACACCAAGGAAGCTTATGGTCTCCTTGGAGGCAAATGGCATGGAGCCTTATGGGCCACTGAAAGACTTTGGGTTTTACTCCTGACTTTGATGGGAATCCTTGCAGGGTTCTGAGAAGAGTATGACCTGAGCTGACTTAGATTATCAACGGTTTCTCTAGCTGCTAGATTGAACGTAGACAAGTGTGAGGGCAAGGGTAGATGTAGTGATATTAATTAGGAGGCACTTATAATGACAGATAAGAGAGGATGGTAGTTTGGGGCATGGTGGTAGCAATGAAGATAGAAGTGGTTGGATTCTGGATATATTTTAAAAGTAGAGTCGACAAGATGAAGAGAGTGAAAGTAAAAATGTCCTCAAGGTTTTTTGCCTGAGCAACTGGAAGGATGAAGTTGTCCTATGATGGGTTAGGACAGAACATAAGAGGAACGGATTTTGGAGGAAGAGTGAAAGTTTAATTTTTAGACGTGTTAGGTTTGAGATGTCTGGACATCCCAGTGGAGGTGCTGCCTAGGTAGTTGAATGAGAGTCTGAAGTTCAGTGGGGGAGGTCTGGGCAGGAGATACAGATAGCAGAGTCCTGGGGGTCTAGGTTGTATTTCTGGTGGAGGACTGAATGCTGAATGAGGTCACGAAGGAAGTAGGGATAGATACTGAGGGTAAAGCTGTAGGGCACTCCCCAGGCAGAGGTTAGGGAGAGGAAGGCCATGGCCAGTAAGCGGGGAACTAGGTTTGCTAACCTGGGAGCCACGTGATGAAAGCAGTGATCCATGAATTGTGTCAGTGACCTTAGAGCTGATCACTGGGATAGCAATGTGGAGACCAGCAGCAGCCTGAGCAGAGCACTTGTCGGGGGGGGCTGGGAGCAGTGCCTGGTTGGAAAGATGGGTGAGAAGAGAAGATGAATTGGAGACCAAAAAAAAAAAAAAAAAGGGAACAAAGGAACTCAGTTTTGTTGAAGAGGGGAGCAGAGCAAGAGCTAGAGGAGAAATAGGCTCAGGAGGCATTAATGTTTATGATGAAAGCAAGTTACAGCGAGCTATTACTCACCAGCGTGAGGATGCTTTAGTAGAAAAGGCAAAGTGAGCACAAGAGAGGAGAGAGTTGCGGGTGTGCCGTGTGTGGGTGGGTGAGAGGGGTGGACCCGTGGAGGGGTCAGCTTCCTACTGGAGCACAGCGGGCTCATCTCCCCACAGAATAAGGGGGCACAGGTGCGGGTAGCTGGGTGCTTGTCCCAGTGGGCGGTTATGGGAGGTTTTTCCTGGTTGCTTCTCATCTCTCATCAATAACCGTACTCATTAGCCCCCAGTTCCTCAATAACCTGTGTAGAAGTTTGCCTTGTAAGGGATAAGAACTCCATTCTAGAGCTAGAGGAATGTGGGGCTTGAATCCCAGCTTCTTTACATTCTGTGGATTTGACCTTGGGCAAGGTACTTGTCCTCCTTGGGAAGGTGGCGGTGCTGACAGTACCTGCCCGAGGGGGTTGTGGAGCAGAAGCATGGGGAGGAGAAGCACTTAGCCTCGTGTCTGGCACATCCAGTAGACCTCAACCTTTACTGTTGCGGGCCCCTTAAAATAGGAGTCGAGTTTCCTTCCCCACCCCAGAGCTTTTGTAGCTATCTTGTCTTGAAAGTCTGATGGCCAGGAGGCCCTCCCCTCTGAGGGTTAGGTCACAGGTGAAGCTGCCCCATGGTCAAGGGGGCTACAGCCAGACTTAGGGGCAGTTCATAGGCCATGGACAACTGCAGTGACATCTTGAAGAGAAGAAGGGGAAATGTCGTGGCCAGCGCGACAAATCGACCAGGAACGTGAGGTTAAGAGGACGAAGAAAAGAACTCGAGAAGCAGAGAGATGGGGGCAGGAGGAGCACTGAGGAGGATGTCCAACAGTGCTAAGTTTATTCAAAGCATTAAGGCTATATATATAGTGATAATACAATAGGAGAAGCAATACATCTGTGTCTAGTTAAACAACCACGAGTTCCCATAATAAGTTTCACAATTGACTATAAGCAGACCTCGTGATGCCAAATGGCTGATGCCAGTACAGTTGTTCTGTATTGATACAGTAAACCTGAAAGTAATTTATGGGCTGTACTAGGGCAGCAAGGACCAGCAACGAACTTTTGACCCCAACCGAATTGTTCTCATTTGTTTAGCAAGCGTGTGGGAAGTCACGTAGGCGAGCACACAACCCATAGCACAGACCCTTTCTCAGTGCTACTCAACTTTTCCCGTCCTAAACCTTTTGTTAGGTTATTCGGACTTTAAAGGAGGCACAAGTCAGGGCCTGGTTTGGTCCTCGTCTCAAGCCTTATTGCGGCCTCCCACAGGGAAACATGGGACTTGGAAGAAGAAAGACAAAATGGCAACACATCAAAACCGTTTAACTATCTTGAGTTCCTTATACCATATTTGAGATGCAGAAGACCACAGCTCTCTATATTGTTACATTCTTACAAGGATCACTTTAGGTGTCGAGTGAGCATTGCCAGCATGGGAGCATATGCAGCTCCAGAGTCCGGTCCCGTCTAGGATGGCATGGTGTCTGTCACTCCCACTCCCTGCCCTCCCACCATAGACACGAGGACATTGATAGGTAGACGTGTGCTGTGCAGGACAGAACGGAGTCAGGAGCCTGCCAGGGGGGCTGCAGCCTGACTTCCTGCTCCCGGGGCCTGGTTGCTTGTCTTTGTCATCCTGGTCAACGTTATCTAGTGTATCATGGGGTGTATGGAGTAAAAATGAGGCATGGCCTTGTCGAATTGTCAGGGATGTGGAAGACCGGGCTAAATACTAGCAGTTTTCAGTCTGTTCTTTCAAGATAAGTGGTAGAGGCTAACAAGGTAGCTTGAGAGAAATGTGAATCTGAAAGGAAATAGAATGTCTCTGAGATTATGCAAGAGGGTGACTCATCAGGACCTTAGCATCCATGGCCCTGGGGGTGCCACAAATAAATCACAGCACATCTCCCTGAGGCGGCATGGTGGGGAGTTATTTTTTTTTTTAATTATCTCTTTGTAGTGCAGAATGGAATATGTGTAAGTTTTTAATATAAAACATGAGGCTTTAAAGAGAATGCAGATTTCTGGTGGGGTTGGGTTATGTCCCCTGTACATGTTCACCTCCCTTTGTCATTCAGTGCTTTTGTGGAAATGACTGAGAAGCACTGACAGCCCAAACTCTTCTCCTCAGATGGACAGCTAAGACCTCGAACAGTCAAGTGACACTTGGGTAGTATACATGTGGGTCCTGAAACACAGCTGCCTGGTGCCCAGTCCAGCTGATGCTATGCCATCCAGTCTTACCTTTTGGTGAAATAGCCCATTCTTGGCATTAATCCTGTGCTACATCATCTTGCACTTGACATAACAGGGCCTTACATTTTTCTAAATGTCCCCGTGGAGTAGTGATAGCAAATATACAGCCACCATTGCCCTTTCCCTTGCTGGCTGGGGACACTCCAAACCACCATAGCAATTTTTCCAGCCATTTTTCCAGAATTCTCCAGATCAGCAGAGGTTAGCCTCCACTGATGAATGAGGGTCTGCACCTAAGACAACACCTGTTTGCTTACTTGGTCTGGCCAAATCCCCTGCTGTGGAAGGCACTCTATAAATGTCTGCCTGATGGATATTATCCCCTCTGGTCTGAGAGCTTCTCAACAGCAAGGCTGACAGCTTGTCCATTTTTGGTTCAAACTTAATAGAGATGAGTACACAGTGGTACTGGTTGAGCTCTTTGAGTTAATTTAATTTTCCAGGTACATTAAAGACTTCTGGAGGACGGGAAGTGGGAGGACCATTTTTTAGGATGATCCTTTACACCATGGTGTTTTTTTTTTTTTTTTTTTTAAGTTGTGGTAAAATACGTAGAACATAAAATTTACTATCGTAACCATTTTTAGGTGTCCAATTCTGGAGTGTTAAATATATTCACATGGTTGTGACAACTTCGGTCCTCCTTGAACTTGTTTTGGAGGGTCCAGAAATCAGAATGTCCATGTTAACGAGGCCCTAAAATATTGATAGCTAAACTTAAAAGAACTAAATTGAGAATTGTACTATGTCCTATCATCTGATAGGACATTCTAATGAGGATCACTGGCAACAAAATTAACAGTTGAACACATTTATGGTAGAATTTCAAAGTCCTTTCTCCCAGTGCAGCCTGTGTTTCCGCTTTGGGAGATGACTGGTCCTGGTTAGGTCTAGCAGCTGTGCAGCTGGCTACAGGTGTGGAACCTCTGGGTTCCTCAACACCTGTCCTTGACAAGCCAAAGTTCTTGTCTCTAGTTTCTAACGGAGTGAAAGAATCACAGCAGATGTGAAGCCTGGCCGTAGTCGGTTTCTCACTTTCATCTTGCTGCTCTTCCTATCAGACTCAGCAGGTTTAGAAGGAACCCTCCATCTCAGTGGCCACAGAGGTCAGGCTGGAGCTGAGGTTTGGTGGGACAGTGGCACATTAAGGGCTGAAGTTCATTTGAAAGGCAGTGCGTATGCATTCAGGGAACGTCTGATTAGACTAACAGCTGTCCCTAGCAGTAAGGTATCTTTAGCTTGTCTTGCACATTCTTTCCTTGTTGGTACCTCCCACCCCTCACCCCAGCCTTCCTTTAGAGCCTCGTTCATCTGTTACCTCGGAGCAGCTTTCTTTTCTTTCTCGGTTCCTTATCTCTTTGATTTTCTAATGATTAATTTCTCTCTTGTCTGGATTCAATTTAGTTTAATAGACTCTCTTTATTTTTACTGATGTATTTATAATGGAATTTCTTTTTCCTTTTCCTTTTTCTTCTTTTTTTTTTTAATTTAGAGAGAGATCCAGGAAGGGGCAGAGGGAGAGGTAGAAGAGGTAGAAGGAGAAAGGATCTCAAGCAGACTCTGCATGGAGCCCGGAACCCGATGCAGGGCTCGATCTCATGACCCCGAGATCACGACCTGAGCTGAAACCAAGAGTGGGGCACTTTACCGACCATGCTGCCCAGGTGCCCCCTATCTGTATCGTGGAATTTCTAATAAACTTTTAGGGAGCTTGAGAAGCTCACTGACGATTCTGAATTTTGGGCCTTCTGAAGGCAGGGATTTGGGTCCAATTTATCTGTGCTTGCCCAGGACTTTAATGTGGAGCCTGGCACATGTCATTCCTCAAAAATAAAAAAGTGCAGTTTTAAAAGAAATCTAGGCCATGTGCAAGTCCTGGGTGTTTCATCTGCATGGAGAGAACAGGTATATTCTAGTAATATCACTCACTAATGCTTTTGTGGATTTCTTTACCACTGGAACTATTCATCACCTACTGAAGTTGGGAAGGAACCCAGGAAATGTTCTAGGAAGACGGACCATCTCCCTTATTATGTGGATCAAGAAATGAAGGCCTAGGATTTGTTGTAGGTCCTGCAGCCACCCGATGGAGCTGCACCTACACCCTCGTCCCCCCTCACTTCCTGTACTTGAATCCCTGGCCTCTACCTCTATTCCCAAGAAGGGGTCGGTCTAGTCAGTGCTGCTGTTTTTATACGCTGTCCACAGACATTTAAGCAGATGTGTTCCTGTCTCACCAAGCTGCTCTGAAAAAGAGAGCTCTTTTCTCTCGTGGAAAAGAGCTGCCCTCCAGAGTTCCCAAGATAAGCATTTCTTGAGGAGGCACCGGGCCTGGATTTGTCTTTGACCACACATGGAGAAGCAGTTGCCGTTCCCCAGATGGATCCCTACCCCCTCTGGCTTGTTCCTGGACAAGGAGTCCTAGGTCGCTTCACTCCTCTCATTCATGCTGTAGATGAGATGAAAGGTGAGGTGCCTGACTCAGCCCATCGAATCACTCCTGCTCCGCCCTGTAGCAAGTGGGTGCCGCCAAGTGGGTGCCGCCAAGTGGGTGGGGCCACGTCGGTGGCTCTGAAGACTGGATGCCGGCACCGAAAGCCCGGGGCTCTTTCCCAGCCGTGCTCACTGCCTGTTAACTCTGCATGTGGGGATGCCCCCGAGCTGGACGGATTCACCCCCTTCGAAAGCAGGACCTGAGGCATGCGGATTTTGGGTCGCTGTTCCTCCATAGCGGAGACGTTCCTCCCAATGCCAGCAGCGCTGACCGCCCCAGACTTCCTGGGGGCAGGGGCTGGCTCCTCTCTGGAGTCCTGACAGCTCGCTCGGGGGCTCCCTTGGCCATGGTGGGAAGCTGGTCTACCCCCTCAGCTCTGTGGATTGTAGCCTCTGCCCCCGCCCCAGGGGACCTTTACTGTAATGCCCGCATGGCCAGCCCAGTGCCGGCTGTGCCCGAGGTAGGGCTTGGCTGCTGCTTTACTGGTGTGTCCTTCTTGCGCTGGAACCCGCTGAACCTGTCCATGCCGGCTTTTGCTTGCCCGTAGCTGCATACATAAAGATGGCACGTGTGAGCTTGCCTCATGTGGTCACGAGGTTTGATTTTTCCGTGACTTCTGGGCACTTCTATAACACTCAGTGCCCATGACATCACATGCCCTAGGAGAAGAAGACTGACAAATGACAGAACTGTAACTCTGAAACCAGCAATACATTATATGTTAGTTAATTGAATAAAAATTTAAAAAGTGTTAAAAAAATTCCCCCTCTTAGCCCTGGTCTCCATTTACCCTGTACTTCCAGGGTCAACTGTCTTTTCACCAGTTTGTTGTAAATCCTTGCACAGGTGCCTGTACATGTTATCAGCAAATACGTACATTTTCTTATACATACTGTGGCATCCTCTATGTTCTTCCATATCTTGCTCTTTTTTCTCTCTTGGCGTGTTTTAGAGCTTATGTGAGGTGTTAAATAGAGAGCTTCCTCAGTGTTTTTAACATCTGTATAGTATTCAGTTTTAATGGTGAACCATGATTAATTTAGCCAGTCTGGATCTTCAAGTGATTTCTCATCGTTTACTGATAAGAAGCGGAGCTGCGGTGAAGAGCTTGATACCCGCTTTGCTTTCTCTTAAGTCGTGGGTCCATTCCCAGAGCCGTGGTTTGCCCCGCATTGTTGGAACGATCCAGGCTGATTCTTGAGCAGTGACTGGCCGCTCTCCATGACTGTCACAAATGATGTGCTACCACCCGATAGAGTCAGAGACCACCGCTCTGCCTGTGGGATTACTAGAATCCCCGCAGCAACTAGATCTGACCGTCTCACACGCTGTTGGATTCCTGACGGCTTCAGCATTTGGACTCCACCTGTACCTATGCTTGTTAAAAAACGTTTGAACGTGAGAACGGTTGCTTGGAGTGTGTGTGAGCTGAATAGCACCGAGAGCTCTCTGCTGCTTCATCGCTACCTCAGGGTCTGTGAGGTTGTTTGATGTTCTTTCCTTTGATCCTTACAATACCCTGTGAGAATATTTAGAACCGAGTCACAGATGACACCCAGTGAATAGGTGGTCTGGCCAGGATTTGAACCCATCAGGTCTCCCAGTCACTGCCTCGCTATTTTTTTTTTTTTTAAGATTTTTTAAAAATTTATTTATTTGACAGAGATCACAAGTAGGCTGAGAGGCAGGCAGAGAGAGAGAGAGGTGGAAGCAGGCTCCCCACTGAGCAGAGAGCCCGATGCAGGGCTCGATCCCAGGACCCTGGGATCATGACCTGAGCCGAAGGCAGAGGCTTTAGCCCACTGAGCCACCCAGTCGCCCCACTGCCTCACTATTTCTAATGACGGTTTGGCTTGCCAGTCTGTTACGGGGCAGGTGAGAAGGCGTGCGCTCTCCGGAGGTCGTAGCTGCTGCAAACGCATACGGTGTTATCCTGATAATGGCTGCTCCAAGAAGGACTGTTGTTCAGCCAGTGAATGGATGCCAATGAAGCAGTCCTTGGGGTTAAGCTATTGAAATACTTGTTTGGGAAAGAGTTTTGCCCCACTCCCCCTGAGTGACCCTCAACATGGCCTTGGCCATGTTCTATGGACAGCCCCCTCCCACTCTCCATGTTTCCCTACAATCCAGCAACTAAAGGGGAAGGGCCCCAACCCAACAGGGGCCCCTGGCAGCTGCAGCGCTGTGCCACTGTCTGGGATTAGTTGGTTTCCAGGCCATACTGGTCCCTAAATATTTTCAGATATCTTTAAATGCAGGAGTGGAGTAGTAAACACTATGAATGTTCAGCAGTGTAGCTTCTGTAAATATTTTTATGTACATACACTTCTGAAGTTGTATTTTTTTGTTGCTCACAGTATCCTATTTCTAAATTTTTTTTTTTTAACCCAAAAGGCCTCTTTTGGCTTTGCATTTTGTGTTGTTTTTATTGTTTTGCTGTTGGATATAAAAATCTGGGTAGCTGGTTTGAGGCGTCGGGGGACTGGAACTCACTCTCCCTGTTGTTCCCCCATGTGTAGCCTCAACCTCATACTCCCAGAGGGCAGCATCTCTGTTCTAGGTGGGCGATCAAGGGGTCCAAGAAGAGTAGAGCCGAAGGCCCACGAGCACCATCTTTTAAGGAAGGTTCCCGAAGTAGCAATGTGATCCTTCATTGTGCGTCCCCTTTAGCAGGACCAAGTTCTAGGTCACGTCCTGCTGGAAAGGGAGTCTGCGATGAGCCATCTTTATTCGGGGAGGGAGGGGAGCCTTGTGCCTAGGCAATCCGTTCACTGTGGAAAAAAGGGAGAACCAGCCCTGGGCCACAGCTCACAGTGGCTGGCACAGCTACTGGACTTGTTATTTCAGTTATCTCCTATAGAAAATAAACTATGTGGGACTAATTTCCTTTTCTAAACATTGAAAAATTTGGATTTCCTAAGCTGTTGGAATAGTAAAACGGATATGGTGACTTACCAGGTGTGTGTGTGTGTTTTAAATATACCTTTTATCTTCTTGGTTTTTAATTAAAAACATGTTACTGAAGAAGATGGAAATTGAAGAGTCACTTTTTACTTTGCAAATGAACTACTTGATAACAGCTTTTAAGAAAGACTTTTTTTTTAAGAGTTAGCACTGATACTGTTGATGCTCAGCGCACTTGGTATATAAAAACCTGCTTGGTAATAATATACTCAAATTGAAAATTATTAAATGTAATAAGCTAATTATCAAATAAACTTCATTCATCTAACTGCCTACCTACTATGTGCCGAGCGGCATGGGAAGATCAAAGATGGGAGGCTGGGCTCCCGGTCCAGCCCATACAGCTTCTTAGACTTGGTTCCTTGAAAGGTCAAGTCTCTAGAAGGACAAATGCGATTCTGTTTGGCAGCTGGGAAGTCAGGTATCTGATAATTCAGAAACACAGGAAGTGTTCAAATGGCGCATTTGACAAGGTCAAGCAGCTGCTTTGTAAAATTGAAAGAACAGTTTTGCTTGGAGACCTTTTATTTTCCCTTGCCTTACTGCAGTGGATAACAGCATTTTTCATCTAATTCTTTGAGGAGTTACTGGTGATGAGTGGCTGGATCAGCTGAAAAGCACTTTCAGCTAATGACTTTATTTTTTAATTGAACTGGTTATACCTACACTTTCTAAATTTTTGCTGAAGTGGAATTGTTGGACATTTTAAATACAGTCTGTTGCAAATTTACCTTGTTGGATGCTAGTTGTATGTTTCCTGTAGATTATTTAAATCCTTATTGATGGGAGATTGGAAGCCAGTCTTGAACCCAGCTCACTCCAAAAACTGGTGCCGGGATGGAACCAGAATTCCTTCTCCACCCCTCCTCCCTTTCGCCGATCTGACTGTTCTTGTTGGTATTACATTTAAGTGGTTGAAATTGGTGCCCTGACTTCACTTTTTCCCCACCCTGGTAATGGTGGATGTTTCTGAGCTGGAAGACAAGATGAATGTTGTGGATAATAAAAACACTTTGTTTCTTTATTGCATGGGCTCCCTTGTTCTTGGTCAGAGACACACCTATGGTAAAATGTCCCCAGTCAGATAAGAACCAGAACCTTCCGGCTCAAACGTCACAGGACCTTCACAGTCCCTGAAAACTGGATTTAGTTCCAGCATGTTTCTTCAAGGAGACTGGGAGAGAGTCTCTTATAAAATGTTTGGATGGCCAGGACGAGATGACTGGTTTTGTGGGCCACATAAGGAAGGCAGATACTCTTTAGGCCCCTGTGCCATGGAGCTCAAAGTACTTTATAGATCTTAACTATAACTGGCCAAGCTCTTGTAAAGTGTAAAGGTAGATAAATGAAAGTGCTTTAGTGATGTTCTGCGATGAAGCAGAAAGGAGATTTGGGGTGGGGTGGTTTAGAGCACAGGATGATCAGAGAGTATGGGGCCCAACTTCTGTTTCATTACTTGGCAGCTGTGTGACACCAGACAAGTTCCTTGTCCTCTCTGAACCTGCATCCACGTCTGTAAACTAGGTGGTGATAATGGTGTCTGCTTCTTCATGAACTCAGAGTGCCTCTTCTATAATAAGACATGATAGCTGCCAGTGCATTCTCAATAATAGCTTGTTTGCCCTAATTTGCGGGTCGGATATGTGTTTATGTGATTTCTTGGAAGGTCATTAGAAATCTAGTCTTTTGAAAGTGAGACTGCAGTTCAGAAGGGAGTGTTAGCCTTTCAGTCACCTTTCTGTGGAAACGTGAAAACCCGAGGCAAGGAGGTGAACAGATTTGTTCCACTGTGAATTTTAGCTTGTACTTGGCCAACTGGATCAGCCAGTTAGTACAGTTAAATAGGGTTTTGGTTTTCCTTGGCCGCTCTTGCCATCACACACACACACACACACACACACACACAGGACCAAATGCCTGCCCTTGAGGAGTTTATAGCCTGATTTAAAGCAGGGCGGGGAAGCTTGCTGTGGGGAGGGTGAAACGAGTGCAGAGGCTTGAAGGCTGCTTCATGTGTAAAGCCTGGAGCTGGAGTTTGGAAATTCTTGGTGAGGAGAGCTCTGGGGGAGCCGGGTAGGCTGGCAGGAAACTCTTGAGGGAAGGCTCCGGGGCCTTTGTGTGCTGGGGAGGTGGGGGCAGCTTGTGTTGAATGGCTGGACGTGGCCCCCAGGTGTGGCAGGCCGGGTATGGCTCGGAGGGAGGGTGCTATCCCTCCGTGTCTGAGCCTCGCTTTCTTTGTCTGAGATGTAGATGCCTGCCTGCCGATGACTGAAACGTTTGAATAAAGGTCAAGGTGAATAACTTCATA
Organism: Lontra canadensis; assembly: GCF_010015895.1. NCBI lineage: Eukaryota > Metazoa > Chordata > Mammalia > Carnivora > Mustelidae > Lontra > Lontra canadensis. Next base: position 9,777,286 of record NW_022631063.1, read on the forward strand.
ATTACAGTCTCCTATCCACGCAAGCAGTCTCCCCCCTCCTCAGGGTTGCTGCCTCCCCTACTCAGAAGAGCATGGGAATGCGAAAGCAGTATCTACCTGGGGCGGGGGTTGCAGTCCGTGAGCACATCCAATGCCCCCGCTGTGTCGGGTACTACCTCAGCTGTTGTGCTCAGGGAGTAAGGGAGAGCCCCTGCTCCCCTGGACCGGCAGCATTCTGGAGGAGAGATGGAGAATTGACACAAAAAATGGGATATGCTAATCTCAAGTGCTGATAAGGACTGGGGATATGATGAACCAGGGCAGATGTGGGGAGGACGGAGGGAGAGCTCCAGCCTGGATGATCAAGGTAGGGCCTCTCTGAGGTGGTGGTGACGGGTGTTGAGCGACGACGGATGCGAAAGAGCCGGGGCAAGAATGTTCTGAGCCCGAGGAAGCAACTGCAGAGACCCTGAGATGGAAGCTAGGTTGGTGTGGTTGAAGGACAGAAATCAGGCCAGTGTTGGGGGAGTGAGTGGGGACAGATGAAGGGCTCTTCCAATAGTGTCCTGCGGAGCACAGCACAATTTGAATTTCGTGCCAGTGGCCGAGGGGGCTGATTGGGGGTGGTAAGCAGAGGACTGGTGTGATGTGCCTCACAAGGTAGAACAGTGGTTGCTCTGGGGGGGATGGGGTGGGGTGGAAAAGAGCGGAAAGAGGTAGACCAGTGGAAACGATACTCCCCTGGTCCAGCTGTGACCAGACAGTGGCGTGCAGAGCAGAGACATGGGTAAGAGTGAGATGCGAGGCAGAGCCAGGAGGAGGTGTGGGTACCCTGGATATGGGATGGGAGGGGAAAACGAGCCATTGAGGGGGCTTCTAGGTGCCTAGCCTGAGCACCGGGGTAGAGAGTATATATTTACTAAGTGAGAGAGGGAAGGCTTCTGAGGAGCAGGGAGGGGAAGGGCTTGTGTTTTTGAAAATACTGAATGTGAGATGCCTGCCAGGCAATTTGGTATTAGAGTGTGGAGCTTAGGGGAAACATGTGAGCTGAAAGCTGTTTTGAGAGTCCTCTGTTAATAGAAGGAATACCTAGCACAACAATAAGACTACAGTGAGAGACTAGGGGAGGGTCTGAGATTTTAGGGAGAAGGAGCAGCAGTGAATGGGGCATAAGAATCCACAGGCTGGCACAGACTTTGCTGCCCTTTCTTCAGCAGGGCCAGTCTAGTTCCTACTTGGACAGGATTCAAGGGTCAAAATTGAACTAGACATGGCAAGTCACAGAGACTCTCATATCCCTCTCCTCCTAATAAATAAGGGAAGTGAGCCCACAGTTCAAAGCTCTTGTGGGGCAAGACAGTAATGGTCATAGTGGACATAGTTCCCAACTGTGAAGGATATACAGATAATGGACACTTTGTGTTAAACCGGGGGGAGAAGAGGTTAGAAGGGGCTCTGTCTGCATGGTACCCTTCTAGAATAATCATTTAAAGCTCTCACAATGAAGAGGGGCCCCTGGTGCTTAATCACACTGGTAAGATTGTGAAGGAGTTTGACATTCTGGGGATTCCTCTGGAATGATATAAAGAAATGTGGTTTAGGGGCACCTGAGTGGCTCAGTCGGTTGGATGTCTGACTCTTGGTTTCGGCTCAGGTCATGATCTCGTGGTTCGTGAGACTGAGCCCTGCATCTGGCTCTGCACTCAGTGGGGAGTCTGCTTGAGGATTCTCTTTCTCCACCCACACCCCCGCCCCAACCTGTGCATGTTCTCTCTCAAAAAAAAAAAAAAAAAAAATCTTTAAAAAAAAAAGTGATTTAGAATTTGATTAGGTAGTCTCTTTCCTTGACCAGCTTTCTTGGACCTTCTCGTTCCTCTCTCCGGGTGGTTAGTTGTTTTAACTATTTAGGTCTTAAATGCAAGCTGCATAATTAACATTGGGACCTGGGCAGGTCCTCCGTGAAACTTCATTCTTGTTTCCCTAAAATTAGGAAATCAAATGAGATCAAGCTGGGCTCCTTGAGCTCCTCCAGGAAACGAGGGGCTGGTGGGGGTCGAAGGGCAGTGACTCTGCCCAAGGGTACCAGGGCTCAGTTCCCGTGTGCGTGGCAGCCAGCACAGGAGGAGGCAGCAGGGCCTGGGCCTCACACAGGGGGTGACACTCCAGTGGAATGAAAATGTCAGGAAGAGCTGGCGACAGGGCAGATGTTCTGCGGGGAATGGACAGCACTGGCAGAGCTTCTCCAGGGCGTGGGAATGTTGAAGAGCTTGGGAAGGATGCATTCGGAGGGGGAGGGTTGGTCTGATTGGAGCCTGGGTGGTTGTGGATGGGGAGGTGACGAGGCTGCAGTGTCGCAGGACCAGCTCCAGTGGTGACCTCATACACCGCGGTGCTGCCTTATCTGAGGGGGATACATTCCCAAGACCCCTTGGGATCTTGGCTGCCTGAGACTGCGATAGTACCAAACCCTGTATATACTATGTGTTTTCCTATTCCTATTCCCTATTCTGCTTACCTCTGAAAAAGCTTCATGTATAAGTTAGGCACAGTAGGAGACTCGTAACAATGGTAAAATTAAACAGTTATAACAATATACCATAATAAAAGTGGCGAATGTGGTCTCAAAATATCTTATCGTACTCTGCTCATCCTTTGTGTGATGTTGTGAGATGTTTGTTGCCTCACGTTTGTGAGCCACGTTCGGCGGCGTGATGAGGTGAAGTGAGGTGACTGATGTCAGCACTGGGACACTAGTGACTCTGTGTTAGCCTACTCCTGACCTTCCGGCTAGGGTTGGAAGGAGGATAGCCTGCTTGCGGACCACAACTGACCACGGCTAACCGAAGCTACAGAAAGAGAAACCACGTATAAGGGAGACTATTGTATGGGAAGAGGTGATTGTCCTGTATTTTCTCATCTGTAAGCAGCCATGTGGAAAATCCAAAATGGGTTGAGTTAAAGACCTTCAGAAACATTGGGGCTGAGAATTCTGTGTGTTTCAAACCAGAAACCAAGTTCAAGCTTCCTTTGACAAGAAGTTTTAAAGCTTTCTCTCAAAACCTGTCTAATGGGCTCATTTTGGTGTTTGTCCTTTTAGTTGAGGGCATTTATGTTACCTAAAGTTTCCTTTTGATACCTTCCAGCCTTTCCAAATGTGGTGTGGGCATTTGAGGCAAACTGCCCTGTGCGTAAGGTGTTGCTAAGTATTTCGTTTTGAAAGACTGGTTTTCTCTGCAAATATATTCATCAGTAGGAATTGCTGGAATTAGGGCCGCTGACAACTCTAATAGGTCTAGTTGAGTTGGGGAAGCGGGTCAGCTACAGCGTGGGCCAGAGCATTCGTTTAGTGAGGGTCTTGGGAAGTATTTGCTGAATGAGTGAAGGAATGAACAGATGACCGAGGGGTTGTGCTAGCAAATTGGCAGCCAGCATTTCCATGTCATTTTACTCAGACTTATAGACAAAACTGTAAGACAATATCACATCATTACAGTCTCACTTTTACATTTAAAAACTCCCAGTGCAGGGGCACCTGGGTGGCTCAGTCGGGCTGTGGGCTCCCTGTGCAGCAGGGAGGCTGCTTCTCCCTCTCCCTCTCCCTCTGTCCCTCCCCCCTGCTCCTGTGCACTCTCTCTTTCTCTCATTTCTTTAAAAATAATCTAGAACCCTCAGAGGAGTGTCTGGCTTGCGGTATGAGGATAACCAGCAGTGGGCAGTGCTCCCCATTGTCCACTGCTTTTAGAAGGCTCCCTGTAGAAATGGTTGAAGGTTCGAGGTTCCTCAGATTTTAAATCTGCTGGGTTGAAATTGTTAAGAGTCAGTTGTGCAAGCTACTGTATGGACGTGACTCACTTATTAAACATACTGGCTGGGTGTCCTTGAAGCACCGAGCATGGAGCTGGATGGGAGGGGAGGCAGCAGTGAGCAGAATAGATGTGGCCTCGGCCTCTGGGCAGCCAACCCTGTGACAGGGGAGATGGACAGACAATAGGCAAGTCCTTCTAGGACTGACCATGGCTTTTGCTATGAAAGTAAGGTAAACGCGAACAGACACCTGACCTAGCCTGGAAGGTATAGGAGGGTTTTTAAACAGAGACCTCAAGTTGAGTAAGGGGATTCCAGGGAGAGAGGAACGTGTACGAAAGTCCTGAGCCAGGAGAGAGAGCATGTGGTCAAGGGATTGAAAGAAGCCCGGTCTAGCTAAAGGGTCCAAAGTGAGGGAAAAGTTTAACTTAGCCTGTGCTCTTCAGAAATACCTAGCCTCAGCAAAAATATTTTAGGTTATCATCAAAATTTAAGTTCCCAGTGGCTGAGTACAATTTACTATGAATAAGGAAGGAGACTGTTTAGATTTCTTGCCATGGTAGAAAGCCTAGTGCCTATGAGGAAGTCTGTGTCCTAACCCCCCAAACCTGTAAATTATCAGGGTAAGTGGCACGGGGGACTTAAAGTTGCAAGTTAGGGTTCTTCATCAGATGACTTTAAGGTTAAGGAGATTATCCTGGATTACCCATGCAGGCCAGTATAATCAGAGGGAGCCTGCTAATGTGGAAGAAGGAGGCAGAAGATAGATTTGGAGCTGCATCACTGCTAGCCTCGCAGAAGGAGGAAGGGGCCAGGAGTCAAGGAATGCTGGCAGCCTTGGAAGCCGGCTAGGGCGAGACCGAGTCTCCCATAGAACCTTCAGAGAGTAACTGCCAACACTTTGATTTTTACTTCCGAGCTACGGAACTGTAAGATGCTAAGTTCGTGTTGTTTTAAGCCACCAAGTTTGTGGTGACGTGTTACAGCAGCCGCAGAAAACCAGTACATCTGCCCAGGTCAGGGTCTCCTTGTAGAGATGGCTGTTGCCACCAAGTCACTTGGTAGTTACGACCTCTGATGATGTGTTCGGCTCCAACACATCCTGTCTTTTTTTTTTTTTTAATTATTTTATTTTAGTCACCATACAGTATGTCATTAGTTTTTGATGTAATGTTCCATGATTCATTGTTAACATATAACACCCAGTGCTCCATGCAATCTGTGCCCTCCTTAATACTCATCACCAGGCTTACCCATCCCCCCACCACCTCCCCTCTAAAACCCTTAGTTTGATTCCTGGAGTTCATGGTCTCTCATGGTTCATCTCCCCGCTCTGATTCCCACCCCCCGGCTTCATTTTTTCCTTCCTTCTCCTAATGTCCTTCATGCTATTCTTTATGTTCTACAAATAAGTGAAACCATATGAAAATTAACTCTCTCTGCTTGACTTATTTCACTCAGCATAATCTCCTCGAGTCCCACCCATGCTGATACAAAATTTGGGTATTCATCCTTTCTGATGGCTGAGTAATATTCCATTGTATATATGGACCACATCTTCTTTATCCATTTGTCTGTTGAAGGGCATCTTGGCTCTTTCCACAGTTTGGCTGTTGTGGCCATTGCTGCTGTGAACGTTGGGGTGCATATGGCCCTTCTTTTCACTACATCTGCATATTTGGGGTAAATACCCAGTAGTGCAATTGCCAGGTCATAGGGTAGCTCTACTTTTAATTTTTTGAGGAACCTCCATACCATTTTCCAAAGTGGCTGTGCCAATTTGCATTCCTACCAACAACTACACATCCTGTCTTGAAGCAGCTGGCTGTGATGGTTCCTTAGTACATATTAATTATGCACTGCTGTGAGCCAGAGCCTGCTCTAGGAGCTTGGGATGAGCCTCTGGGTTCAAGACAGAAAGATCTGCGCCCTCCGAGAGCTTTAGTCCGTGTGCCACACAGCCCTTAGCTCCACAGAGGGCTGATGAGAGTAGAGACTTCTAGCTCACCACCACTGGATATAAACTTGTGAGTGCAGAGTTCTCAGATGTATTTTTGAAATCTCCAAATGACTGGTCACCAAAATAAGGAAAACATTTTAAGGTTTCATAACTTATATGTGTATATAGCTATACACACACACAAGTATATTATAAATACACACACACACACACACACACACACACACACATATTTTGGCTGGAAAGGCTAACAGGAGGTATTAGTCTGATGATTGATTTTTCTGGTTGCAAAGGAGAGAGAAGCAGGCCCTTTCTCCCCATGAAAGAGCCTGACGCAAGCAGAGTTGCCGGGTTTAGATAAAAACACAGGCAAGCTTTAATGCCTCCTTGCTTCTCTTTACTAGGTGGGGAAGAGAGGGGAGGAGGATCTTTAAGGAGAGGGAAGGACAAGACTCCTCAGCAATCTGGGCAGGCTCTCTGGGGTGCTGATGGTGACCAGGGGGTGGTGCAGGGGTACGTACGGACATCCCCTGTGGACTACTGGCCCTTGGAGAGCAGAAGTGCTGTCCTGCTTCTGGCTGGAGGGAGAAGTATGTCAGTGGACACCTGGAGTCTCCATGTCATTGGCTCCTAAGGCCAGGAGAGCTTTGGTGACCAGACAAGGTGACCTCAGGTGGCCTGGACATGGGGAGATGGGTTGTAGGGTCTCCCAGGCCAAAATAACTCACTAGTGCTTGTGAAACCATCCCCAGATCCAGCCATATAGCTGGAATTTCAAGCGCAGGGTTTTAAAACTCAAGCTGTTGCATCAGTCAAGTTCCATTGCTAGCTTTATATCTGAGGCTGGGGTGACTGCATAATTTGTCTACCAAACTGGAATTATTTGTGTGAGGGAGAGGGAGTCCAGAACAACAGATGTGAGCGAGGACTATTCTAGGAAGGCCTGGGTGCGTGGTCAGCCAAGCTAAGATAGCTGAAAATTTTAACCGCTCTGTGGATAGTCGGTTGAGCAAAAATGACTCCATACAATGTGGCCTCTGTGTCGAGGGGACTAGGGTTTCCGGGAGAGAAGGTGTGACCCAGGGGCCTTTCCTGAGATGCTTGTCCACAGCCCAGGGGGCCTTGAAGAGTTGTTCTCTGTACAGCCTGGACTATAATGCAAGATCCATTTTTTCACCCCCAATCATTTCACCTTATATATGAGCCCTTAAAAAGTTGTTCTCCTGTGAGAGTTGCCTTCTTGATTACTTTATTTTGAACAAGAAAGTTGTTTTTGTTATGAACACATTAGCCTAATAGGACCTCCATCAGTTATAATTGTGGATGCGGATAGAGGTTAAATTGGTTTTAAAATATTTTAAATAAAATAAATTGCCTTTAAAAAGGAGGCAAAGAAATTTACCTCCCATTTAGTAATAATTCCTCAGGATTTGACACCATAATTGCAAGTCTTGGTTGTGTTTATAAACTTTAAAATGTCCTGGGAATGCTCCTGAAAACTGGGTTAGACATGGTTTTCAGAAAGTAATATCAAAGAAATATATGGAGTGTGAATAAAATCACTTCATGGAATACAAGTAAAGCTACTTTTAAATGTTTAATATGTTATTTAAATGTTTGTATAGAGGATCAGATGTCAATTGGCTATTTCATCTATATTCATAAAAGCTTGTAATACAAATTGGCCAAAAAAATTCGTTTTGAATTTTTTTTTTCCAAGCTAGGAAATCGTATTTGTAGGCATCCATAGTAGATGAGGGGTGGTAGTAAAGATTAAGAGGTGTTATGGGAATAGCTGGGAGAAAGACCTCTTTAGACTGCAAGGAAACAGGGCTGAGGTGAACATTGGATTCCTTCAAATGGAAGGTTTGACTTAAGGTTGCAGATGGTGGACTCGCTGTGCAGGTTTCCCTCCAGGTTCCTCAAGGCTCCATAAAGGGTGAGATTAGGTTACTATAAGACAGGAGGCAGATGGTCTGGCTTAACGACTGTAACAAGGGGGAAGAGCTACAGTCTGGAGCAGGTCATGCCGGGACTAGGGCAAAGTGGAGAGGGTTTGCCCTGTGACCACCCTGGGAATGATCGGGTGAGGCAGGGACTTGGGACTGAGGTCTAGATCTGGAAGGTCTATGTGCAGGACCACAGATGCCAGATAGCACCATCAGCCCCCATGTCTGTACAGAGTATAGGCTGCTGGCATTCACACCCTGGCCAAAAACGAAACAAGAGCACTTTTTTGGTTGGGTTGGGAGTAGGGGATGGGAAGGTTGGCAGGTTTTACAAAGCTTAAATTGATTACAGCTCAAAAATACAGAATAGATTCTTACAGACAAGGCGGTTATGGTTATTTAAAAAAAAAAACCAAAACCTAAAAACCAGGGTTTTTCTAGTGTGAATGCTGGCAGCCCCCAAATTTAAGGCTTCCTCCTCTAGCATTTGCTTTACAAGTGATTTTCAGTCTGATGGCAGCTCCCTACCCACTCAGCGTAAAGTGAATCCTGACCCCACCCAGGGCTCCCTTCAGAATGCCTACTCAGGGTGACACCAAGCCAAAAATGGACATTTTTTAGACAACACCAACACAGAAGAACCAAGGACTATGAGGCATGTGGTGAGAGCTAGCAGCATAAAAGGGAATGGCTGAAGTAAGTCGAGAGAAACACTGTAAGAAATACATAATCCAGGAACAGAAGAAGAACTGGGTCGGGGTTGTGGGGAGACCTTACAGGTGAAATGCAATGCTTAGAATGTTAAGAACATGTTGATCCACAAATTAAGAATAGAGTGTGCTATTAAGTAAAAGGCACGACCGGAACCAAGAAAGATCTTTTGGAGATAGAACTCCTGAAATTTAACTTTTTCAGTAGAAATATTGAAAAAAATCAAGTTGGAAAAACTTCAGAACCACAGAGAGGGAAGGAGGCCAGGAGACCCAATACTTGAGCAGTTAAGGGATTCCAGAAAGAGCACAGAAAATGGGACGCGTGAAGCGATCAACGTGCCGTGAGTCGGTCGGTCGAAAGAGCATGCAGTCAGCACAGAGTAAGTGAATAAAGGCTCACATGCAGGTATGGTTGTGCCATGCAGAATGCCTAGGGTAAGTGAAGAGACTGAAGGTTCAAATAAATGAAAATTGGACTCCATTAGGATTTTCATTGGCACCTGCTGGATGCTAGGATAAAGGCTGTAGCATCTAAGTTCTGAAGAAAATGTTTTTCAACCCAGAGTCCTACAATGCCATTTTTGTATCTGGAGGGACTAAGTTTACCTGTCATGTACTGTTCCCTAGTATGATTTTTAAGAAAGTAATTAGAATAAGAGGGAAACCTGTTTTCTGAAGCAGATCAGCCCAGCAAAGCAGTCCTAGAACAGTTCGTGGAGTTGCAGAAGGATCTGGGCCTCTGAGGAGGAAACCCGAGCAAAGGAGCAATCCTGATTTAATACAAGGTATGCAAGGGAGCTTAGAAATGATTGAGGCAAACAGCCTAAGGAAAAAGGCAATGAGAAATGCCAAGACAAGCCAAAGTCATGGTTCAAATGGGAAATACAGCAAGCAACTGATAGAATGAATGGAAGAAATGTCTGTTTGACCTTGATGCTGGGAGCAGTTTCCTTTAAGGCCAAGGGCTCTGATACTGGTCCCAGAGAGAAAGCGCCTAAGTTCAATGTGGTCTGATTGAACACTGAATTTTTACCTGGTTATGTAAAAGAGCAGGTATCTTGTGATTACACAAGACAGCATGTAAGTGGTAGGCTAGTCTGACAATAGTGTAAAAGTTTAGCTAATCGGTGGTAGGAGTTGGGGGGAAAGTGAGGGAGAAAGGGTCAGGGTGCTGATGGCTGCATCTCACCGTTCAGGGAAGGGAGAGATGGTGTGGAAAGTCAATGAAGGGAAAATAGAAGGTTAAATACATTGTGTAAAACTTTAGGGGTAACAAATCGAAGAACTAAGATAATATGGTTACTAAACATGGGAAGGAAAGTGAAGTAGCAAGTAGTGTAAGTTCTTCCTTTTTCATGTTGTGGGGTCCTCAGTTATTATCCAAAGCTGACAAATCAAGAAATAAAAGTAGAAGCAGAAGTAATGGAGATACGGAGAAGTAAATCCAGATTTTTTTTTTTTAAAAGAGGTTTTCCTAGATAATGAGGCTTGGGATGAGTTTGGAATTTGCTGCTTTCCATCATAGCTTTCCATCATAAGTCCTTTCTTACTTTTTGGTTTCTTGTCATTTATTTATATGTATTTAACAAAAATCAAAAATGGAGTTTGAACTTGGGTTAAAGGTAGAGGTGACACAAATGCCATGGTAATGCCATCTTTTAATTTTTTTATTACTTAATTTGGACAAACTAAGAAGGCTGCGCTTTATATTCACCAATAATAATGTCCTTGTTCTAATGAAGCAATAGTTCATATTTCCTGGGACAAAGTCGTGTAGCTAGAAGGCAGAATCTTTAATCCTTGAGGAAACGAATTACTGCCAAAAACAATGAAGCAAAGCTGCTATTGTCCTTAGAGTTTCAAAAGTGGTCCAGTGTTTAGATCTTTTGGTTTGAAGTAGTTACACAAAAGTATACCAGCTCTATTTGGGAGAGAACTTGAGGATATGAAATAGGAGTGTGGCTCTCTTGAAGTCTGAAATAACCCTGTGGTTAATAGTATGAGAGTGGGTCCTGAATACTTGTGCCAGAAATTCTCATCTAGACTCCACAAAGACCTGAATTTATATCCTACCCTCAGTTTTATGTCAAGCTTGTGTCATCATTAGCCTTTGATATTGTATTTTGCTATTTCACATTTTATTTTTTGTCTTTAAAGATGATGGGGTTTTGCAGGTTTTAGTTTTTTTTTTTTTTTTTTTTAAGTTTTATCTAAGTAATCTCTACACCCAACCTGGGGCCTGAACTCATGACCCCAGGATCAAGAGTTGCACATTATTCCTACTAAGCCAGCCAGGTGCCCGGAGTTTTGTATTTTAAATGTGGCTTTTCAATATGTTGGAATCCCAGGCCGGGTTTTTATATCATTATAGCTTCAAAATCGTGGAGGTGATTGTCCACCAGCCCTGTGGAAAGCACTCTGGGAAGTAATTCTTCCTGTTCCTTTTGGTATCTAAAACAATCCCAGTTCGAACTTAGATCCTCACCCTTCCTTGACAGTTATTCTTTTGACCTGATAGGGCACTAGGCTTCTCAGACCCCATTATGTTAATTTCTGCCATTTCCCTTTGAAGGCCGTAACTTCTATCCCCTGGTCCCTGTCACTTTGAATGTGAGTTGTCACTGTAGTTTTGAATTCCTCCATACATACTGGGTGGGTCAGTAATGACAGCAGCTGCTGTCACTGCTTCTTAGGAGGAAATGAACTGACTAGCCTAGCAGCTGCTGCCCAAGTCCCGGGTGTTGCTGTGGGTATCCTGGCAGTGCCCAGAGAATGTGTGCTGCTTACACTGAGCCAGCATCAAGGGGCATTGGGGTCAAAGTGAAGAAAGCTGGGATTTGAACAGAAACTAGATTCTGGTGTGGCCTTTGTGTTCCTCTGCATGCTGACTAACCCTTTGGGAGCTGTGCGCAGTCCGCTAACTCAGGAGCCAGTGGTGTTTGAATGGCTTAGTCCAGTGCGCATCCTATAGGACTTGGATGGGCCACATCAGGGATGGTGCCTTTGTTTGACTGGACACAGCTCTTTTTGGTCATTTGTTCCTGCTAAGCATAACCTCCTCGAATGGGCTATGACCTCCTGATTCAGTCAGGGTTCAAGCTCCATTAAGAGTTTGCTTATTTCCTGACCCAGAGACGACCACTTTTACCTTGAGAATTAGGACACCTGCCACTTGAGTTTGGTTGGGGTTAGTTACTGTGTTCTTCCATCGAGGTGCTTCCTCATGTTTTCTATGATTCTGATTTTATCCAGCTTACTTGCACCTGCCCCCCGCCCCCACTGGTCATTGTTTTCCTGATTGTCCTATGAAGTGTGGTCCCAGGGAACCAGATGCAGCCAGAGCAGGGGCAGCCCCCCTGGTGATCGCTGCCTCTCTCCTCTGGCTGATGGGTGCCCGAGGCCAGGGAACAGAGGGGTTCTGCCAAGGGCTGCAGAGCACCCGGGCCTCCCTCCCATCTAAGGTAGGACAGATTCTGGAGTGGGCTCACTGTGCCAACTGTCAAGGGCCCTGGGAGGAAGAACTGTGATGGAAACATGTGGGGGGAGGCCCCCCCCATCCCCCACCAGGAGGCAATGTGGCTGTTAATGTTATTCTCCAGAGGCACATTTCTCTTATTTGCTGAGTTCTCTTTTCTTCTGTGTTTTCTGCCCCTCCCCACCCCCTCAAACCTTGCCCTTTCCAGTTTTCTGTATGGTTGGCTTTCCTCTGCAGTAGCTGCCCTAAGTAAAATGTGTGGACTCGTACAAGAGCTTAGCGTTTTTATTCTAAGTAGCACCATAATAAATTTTGTTAAACATAAAAAGAAAAAAAAGAACTTGGTATTTTTAGCACATGTGAAATTGTGCTGCCACAGCCTCTGTAACCAGCTGGCAAAGTGGAATGAGATGCCTCCTCTTTCTCACTTGCCTGCTAAAGGCTTGCCTTAGCCACCCCTTGGCTGAGCAGAACACGTGGAGGGCGTGGAGGGCGGAAGTACCAAGGAGGGAGAACTAGGCAGTGGGAAGGCAGTTGGGAGAAAGGGGGCTGGGGGTAGGGGTGGGGTTGGGGTGGGGAGCTGCGGGACTGCTCTGAAGGAGGACCGACTCTCCGACTGTCTGCAGAAATAGAACAAGCTCCGCAGCTTTTGAAACAACAGGAAAGCCGTCCACGCCCTACCCTGTAGGGCACAGCAGTGCTGGCAACCCCTGGGCTCTGAGGGGTCTGCAGGTGCACATCTCTGGCCCTTTACCCCAGAACCCCGGGCTCTGCAGAGCAGGCTGGCTCATCCCCCAGCCCATCATGTGGCATCACTGATTCCTACCCCGCTGTGTCCTCTGGCTCTTGCCCTGTCAGTCTCTGCACACTGCAGACCCCTCCCTTGCCGCCACCTGCCCTACGGCTGCCTTGGGGACCCCCTTCCTCGAAGGCAGGTTTGAGTGCCCCTCCCTCCACCCCCCCGACCAAGGCCCACCGCCTTGGCTGCTCTTCGGGTTTCATACCTGCCTACGGGTCTGGTCCCTCAGGGCCAGAGTTTGGCGGGGAGGGGGCAACCCTTGCTCATTCTAGAAGGCTCTTGAAGGTTCATGGAACGAATGCCTGAATGAGTGAGTACAATGAACAGGAACTAGCAAGCCCAGCACCTGCCTTAGGTAGCTTGCTAGGCTCCTAGGTGCCAGGCTCCTCTGGTGTGACTAAGGAGAGGAAGTGGTCAGAGAAGACTCTGTAATGACTTTGGAACTCCGGGGCTGCTCTTTACAGCTTTCCTGCTGGAGCTGGTTGCCTTTGCAGATAACCTCTCCCCAGTCTTCACCTCGCCCGATTCCAGGAACGCTTTCACTCTCCCTGCCAGCAGCCTTTCCATATTTTGCCTCCATCTGTCGGTTAACAGAGCAGTTCTTGTTTCTGTGTTTCATTGTGTAGGTTTTGCCCTTTCTCCTAGGTTATAAATGCCTTATAGCCTAGGAAGCATTTGACAGGAATGGGAAAAATAGTGCTCCAAAGTAATGTTTTGTCCCTACACATATATATGTCTCTGTGTATGTGTATGTATGTATGTATGTATGTATCTCTATATATATATCTAGCAGTGATCTTAGGGGAGAGTAATTACCCTCCTTGCAAAGGCCTCTGTTTTCTTATCTGTAGAATTAGAGGGCTGTATGCTCTCTGCTGTTTCCCAGGCTCACATCCTGTGACTCAGTGCTATTGAGCCCAGCACTTGTCTAATCCCGCCCAATCCCTGGGTCAGGCTTCCTTCCCCAGATCAGCCAGGTAATTGAGCTCGTTCACTTACGGCTGAGGCCAGTTCACCTCTCAGCTGTTTGTGGGAGCTCCTGGGATCTGGGACAACATTGATTGAATATGTGTGTGGTGGTCCTGTGGCGATGCCTGTGGCCCTTTACCTTGCCCCTACCTTCTGCCAAGAAAACTTTCAGGCCCCGGGGACCCTGCCTTGGTCCTAAGTCTCCACTCCAGTTCTCTGTGTTGGTGTATGCTATTCATGCCTTCGGATGTGGGACAGAGTGTGGGGTGGAAGTGGGCTGTGCCTGCCATGCAGGGATGTGGGAAGAGGGATGGTGCTAGGGACGTGTGTTCCCACGTGAGCCAGCCCTCATTCTAGAACACTGTGCTTCTCTGGCCCTCCCTGGACAAACTCTTGCCCCCTCCCTGTTTTTTTTTTGAGTGCATTTCTTTCTGTTGCACCTGCTGCATTGTATCGGTTTAAATTTTTGTTGTTGTTCAATCCTTTATTGGGATCAGAAAGACAGGTGGGAGGGACTGTTTTGTTTGTAGGGTTTTTTTTGGTATGTGTATGGTTTTTTGTTTTTGCATCTGAGATCTGTGGGTTTCTTAAAGGCTGGGAGTGGCTTGTTTCCTGTTTGAGGATGAGGAGTTGTTGGTTCACATGTGTGTGTCCAGCTCTTTCCCCCAGCTCCAGTCTCATTTCTCTGTCCCCTGAGGTGTGTTCTTCCCTTTGTTACTGTTCCTAGCTGTTCTGTGAGTCAGCCAGACCCACAGATGTGTGTGGACAGCATTATCAAAAGGAGTCCTGCAGAAACAGTGGGTTTCTGAAGATCCCTCCTGGCTGTGAAACAGATTTTTAAGGCTTGTGGGTTGGGATTAGGGCCTCCTCTTAATGGAGCTAGCATCACTGGGGAGGGAGGGAAGAAGGCATAGTAGGATACCGAGTACACGGGTCATGCTGCCCAGACCCTCCCTGCCATGTCTGCGCCAGACTGATGGGATGATGGAGGCTGAACCCATTTGGGTCAGGAGTTCCCAGAGTTAGAGCTGCTCCGGAAAGGCAGAGGAAGAAAGCACGAGAGCTGGGCAGAGGGAAGGAAACTCAGGCCAGTTGTATCTTGGGCAAGTTTAGGTTCTAAACAGTATTATTAAAAGATAAACTAACTAAGGCATATAAAAAAAACCCAACTTTACGAGTTGGAGCAAAAATCAATAGGAATCTGGCAGTGGCAGATTGGAAGTGGTTAGGAGTGCTCTGCCAACAGGCACCAGGGGAAAGTCTCCTACAGAGAAAGTAGAAAAGCAAAGAAAAATTATTTAATCAGCTGTAGCTTACAGCCTGGTTGGCTGCATGTGATTGGTTGTCCCTTGGGTTTGATTTTATAACCTTGAGGCATTTACAGGCTTAGATAACTGCCACATCATTAAGCCACATGGGCCTAATGGCCTCCTTGTTTAATTAATTAGACAGTATGTGAACCGAAGATTCAGCGTCTAGCCAAAATTACCTTTGAAAAATGCCTCAGGAAGGCATTGTGTTAGATGTTGACATATCATTGCTTGTTAAGTTTAATGGGGCCATCTTCCCCCTCCAGTGTATATTGAGTTCCATATGTCCTTGAATTAGGTTTAGGGGTCATGTTTTATAAAATGTATCTTTTAAAACACCAGAATCCTACTCTGAGAGGTGCTGATACCATGAGAGATGGCACACTTTTCACGTTGTTTCAACAACCCCTTTCTGGGCTTGACTCACCTGTGTGTGTGTGTGTGTGTGTGTGTGTGTGTGTTTTGTTTTGTTTTTTGCAGGGACCAGCCATAGGACTCCACCTTTATTGTCCCCAGCACCTAAGCTAGCGGGGCACCTGGGAACTCTTGACCACGAATAATGCTGACATCTCCACATCACGGTTCTAACTGAAATGTTAATTGTGTTTGTTAAACTCAACTCTCCAAATTCTCTGCTTTGTCAACAGGCTGCTGGTGGGGGCCCCTCGGGCTGCGGCCCTTCCACTGCAGAGGGCCAACAGAACAGGAGGCTTGTACAGCTGTGACATCACCTCCCCAGGACCTTGTACACGGATTGAATTCGATAACGATGGTATGTCCTTCTGTCCTCACTCTGTTCACTTGGCCAGACCCCACTTGCCTTTTCCATGAGGAGGGAGGGGGAGCCCAAGCCTTTGTTCTTGGAGAGAGAGCCTCTCTTAAATACCTGTCTTGACTGTTTCTTGTTTGCCCTGAAAACATCTACTTTTTAAATGACGCTGGGATGCATGCTGACTTGAAGCCCTTTCTAAGCTTGCTTTCTAAAACGATATGGTGTATGGATGTCGCCACCTAGTGTTGTGCTGAGGTTCTACAGGAGGCTGTTGAAAAACTAAATTCAGAGCTGCGAAGAAAATTGTGCATAGCTTGTACTTGGCTGCCAAAAGTTCTCTCTTGCTGTTAAAATATTTGGGAGAAAGGCTGTTTTAAATATCAGAGCTCTCTAAAGTGAGCTGACGATCATGGATAATTTTGCCCTCTGGCTCCAACAGAGGCTTGTCTTGTGAGGGATCTATGCTGAGTTGAGCAGTTAGCATACTGACAAGCTCCAAGCGAGCCAGATTTGACACACTTGGTCTAAGTAGATTTGCAGATTCATGTTTATGTTCTTCTCTTTTTCATCTTTTAGAAATAACGTTTGGTTTTTTTCTTTACTGATTAGAAAATGATATATGTTAATTGTGAGAAAGTTGCAAAAGACATCAACCTATATAAAGAAAAACCCCTAAACCATGGGTAATCTAGACATAATCACTCTTTAACATTATAGCATTTTGGCTTCACTCTACTTAAAGTTGTTTAGTTTTCACATTTTTGCAGTGATTCAAGATAAAAAAAGAAAGCGTGCCTGTCTTCTCACTGAGGAAGGCAAAACTTTAGGTATAGGTTGATACCGAAATAAACACATACATGATGGTGTTTGTGGTTTCTCTCTTTTTTGCGGGGGAGAGGTAAAAACTAAATAAATTTCTTTCCTTCTTGGCATTGATAGAAAGATGAAAAGTGAATCTGAGGCCTTGTCTTCTTTCCTCCAGGAAAGAAAAGAATAGTGCATGCTGTTATATGAAAAATTTAGGACTGTGTAGAGAAGTGCCCAGTTCTTGTTAGTTTGGATGACAGTTGGAGTTTGGAGACTGGATTTTCCATCAATGCTTTAAGCCACATATGTTGGAAGGCTACCCCTGAGTCTTATAATTTTCAAATAGGTTTTTGTACTCAAGATCCTGGTTGTCAGAAAGAGTGTAGGGCCACCAAGTAAAAGCTATATAGTTTATGTAAAGAATTTTAAGAAGGTTTTTACCAGGAACCACTTACCTGTTTCTTCAAAGGAGAAATAATTTTTCTGGATTGAGTAACTGAATTTACTAAGGAGCAAGACTTGGAACCTAGGCAGAGTAGAAACCATCTTGTGTTTGTGTTCCTCTCTTGCTGCATTGCCTGCTTCAGTGACTTTGAAGTGCTAACTGTGTGTACGTAACCTGCGTAACCTGTGCTGCTTTCCACAGCGGACCCTTCATCAGAAAGCAAGGAAGATCAGTGGATGGGGGTCACCGTGCAGAGCCAAGGTCCAGGGGGCAAAGTTGTGGTAAGTGTGGAGAAGCGCGCCCATTCCACAAGGTCTGAGCACCTGTCGTGTGCCAGCACCAGGCCGACAGCAGTGCACAAGGCGGGCAGAGCCCCTGTCCGCCCCATGGACAGTCCGGAAGACTCGCTGCTTTACAGCAGGAATTGATGTCAAGAAGAAATCAGGCATTATTTTTCCTGTGCTTCCTAAAGATGTTATTTATTTATTTACCTTAGAGAGCAAGCAGAGGGAGGGGCAGAGGGAGAAGGGGAGAGAATCTCAAGCGGACTCCACACTGAGCATGGAGCCTGACTCGGTGCTCGATCCTATGATCCTGAGATCATGACCTGAGCTGAAACCAAGAGTCAGATGAGTAACTGATGGAGCCACCCAGGCGCCCCTCTGTGATTTTTGATACACTTTGAAATAGTCATAAAACCTGCTTTTCTTTAGAGCTTTCAGACTCAACGAACTTATTACTATACCTTCACTAATATTCCTAAAATGCCAGCTGGTGTTTAGAAAGCAGGAGAAAACTAGATGTGGCTTATGTCCCAGAAACTATGTGACTTTTTTAGATGAGTTATAAAGAACATGGGAATGGTTATGGAAAGTAAGAGCAGGTAATTTAAAAGTCTGGTTGTTTGTTCTGAAAGCCCCGGGCACTTACAACTGGAAAGGTAGGACATGTATCTTCAAATATAAGTAGCAGTGAAGGAAGAAAGGGGTTTGTTCAGTGGATTGTGGGAGATGGCCTTGGAAATGCCGGCCTGGCTGGATCACGATGCTCTGTCTCTATCTCTTTTAAAATCCGGTTGCTCTAACAAATTGATACAGGATTTTGAAAAAATGTGAGAATTTTGCTGAATCCTAAGTTTTGATAATTAAGAGATCATCATTACAGGAAATCAACTTGGCTGTCAAAAAGTCTATTCAGCCTGTGTTGTATGGAAAGTAACCCTGAATACCTTGTAAAATTATAAAGAGTATTTCATTTTTTCTGGCAGTGTAATTCACTCTGCCTTTTAAAATAACCTTAATCTGAGTTTAGAGTACAAGTTAGGACTGATTATAAGGAAAAAATAGTGTGGGAAAAAGGGAAATGTCTTTGTTTTAGCTATGTCTGCCTCGTCCTAGGAAAATATGTCCGTGATTTCTCCCCTCTGGAACATAATTACAAATTTTCACCAACATACTGATGGGAATGTTTATACGGCCAATAAAAGCCATTTAAGAAAATGAGAGAAGATATTTCCCATTGTTTATGTGACAGGTCAGTTTACAAATACATTGCCTGTGTATTACAGACCGGCATTCAGTATTTGGACTGGAGCATTATCTTCCAGGCGAGAATAAGACAGAAGTCCTAGTTCTGATATGCTAGATTGTGATCCCCTCGTGCCACTTTGGAGAACCGTTGCTGGTTTTGGATCCCATTCCAGGATGAGGGACATGTTTAACATCCTATTTAGAATTAAGCTCTCTTTATTATAAATTGATAAAATGGTCACTAATAAGCGTAAAGTCTGTAAAAATGAATGGGCTGCTTTATTCCATCTGTTTGCAGACATGTGCTCACCGATATGAAAAAAGGCAACATGTCAATACAAAGCAGGAATCCCGAGATATCTTTGGAAGATGTTATGTCCTGAGTCAGAATCTGAGGATTGAGGATGACATGGATGGAGGAGACTGGAGTTTTTGCGATGGCCGATTGCGAGGCCATGAAAAATTTGGTTCTTGCCAGCAAGGAGTAGCTGCTACTTTTACTAAAGACTTTCATTACATTGTGTTTGGAGCCCCGGGCACTTACAACTGGAAAGGTAGGACATGTATTTATAGCAATAGAGATTAGAATGACTGCATAATTTCTGTTACATGCACCCGTGATTGAGTACATTTGAAGTTAAAACAAAATGTTACAAGGCACCTGTGTATTACAGAAGTAAGGTAGGATTTGTAATCTCTCAATTATATGATTTCAAAAACAGTGGTGGAAGTGTATATTGGAAGATACGTTTCTCCTCTCTCTGCAATTTGCATTAATACAAGTAGTTAACTTTTTTCTCTAAGAATATAATAATTAACATCCGTAGTTTTTTCTGTTTTGTAGTTTCCTGTTTCTTGAGGCTAAAAGTGTTTTAAGTTTTAATTCTGGCAGACATTTCATTTTAAGGTAGTGATCAGAAAACAAAATAATTGTGTGATGTCATGTACAAGTAACAGTATATTAATACAGATTTTTTTTCATTATATCTTAAAAAGCTGTGTTTTGCTGGTAAAGCAGAGAAGTTAGAAGGGTAGATGACAAATTAGAGCATTGTGAGATGATAAATTTAGATAATTTATGGGAAAGTTGTTTAATGGTATCGTTTAATTATGATTGTGATGTGGGTAAAAGGAGACACTGGGAGGGAGTGGGGAGAAGGGCCCTCAGTTTGACTGAGTTTAACTTCTTTCAAGAAATTAGGCTGGTATAGAAAATCACTGTGTTGAAGGACAGTTGAAGGAGGACAATGAAGAGAAATGCATGGGATTTAGACATCAGACATTTTTCTGAGAAATTTATTAAAATAAATGTGTTATAACATTTTCTGTAGTTAAGAATAACTTAGGGAAATTTTCCCTTTTGCACTCAAAAAAACTCCCCCAAGTTTGAATTCCTATTAGATATAATCCTTGAGGAACATCTTCCCCTTTATGTCATCCATAGTAACCTTTGGGAGGAATTTCCTTTGGCCTCCCCACTCCCAACATAACAGTATTTGTCAGGTTATGTTTACCTCATCCAAATAACACATAGAATTTAGAAATAGTTTTGTCATAGCAAGAATAGATGCCACTGGGGCGCCTGGGTGGCTCAGTGGGTTAAAGTCTCTGCCTTCGGTTCAGGTCATGATCCCAGGGTCCTGGGATCGAGCCCCACATCGGGCTCTCTGCTCTGCAGGGAGCCTGCTTCCTCCTCTCTCTCTCTCTCTGCCTGCCTCTCTGCCTACTTGTGATCTCTGTCTGTCAAATAAATAAATAAAATCTTTAAAAAAAAAAAAAAGAATAGATGCCACTTATGGTTAAAATAACAAAAACACCCACAAGTTATGTATGTATGTATTTATGGGAAACATTTTTACCTGCTTTATAAACCCTGATTTAAAATGTTACTGTTTTTAAAAAGTCACATAGTGGGCTTACTATATGAAATCTTCTCTTTTTAATTGTTAATTTTGAAAATTTTAGAAAGATGAAATCTTGGTTCAGGTGGTTTGGAGAAAGGATCAACACATTTCAGCTTTACACTCTAGCAAAGTAGGTAAATTGATGGTAGGATGACAGACGATATAAAATACATCAGGCTCATGTAATTTCTAAAAAGTTACTTTCTCTAGATTTAGTTAATGAAGTAAACATTTCATTTTCCATCCAGTTTTGTGGCATTACAGAGAATTCCTAAAAATGCATTTTTTTTCATTACTAGAACAAACTTCTTTGTAAAAATTCACATAACCATGATTCTTTAAACTTTAATAACCTCAAAAGCCCTCTATTTCCTCTGCCCTTCTTTCTCCAGACTCTTCTTCTTGTCCTTATGAACATGAGGCATGTGTATTAGGAACCATCTCTTTTATTTTGTTCCATCTTCATGGTTTTTTGTTGTTTTTTTTTTTTTGCCATTTCATTTCTTTAGGCATTGTTCGCGTAGAGCAAAAGAATAACACTTTTTTTGACATGAACATCTTTGAAGATGGGCCTTATGAAGTTGGTGGAGAGACTGACCATGATGAAAGTCTAGTTCCTGTTCCTGCGAACAGTTACTTAGGTAGGAATGAGCGCAGCTGGCAAGCCCGCCTTTCCAGATACCTCAGTGAGACCCTGTCCGCCCAGGACCCTGGACTTCGAGGCTGAGAATAGGCCAGGAGGAGCCAGGGGCCTGTGGCTGCGCTGATGGGAATTGGATTTAAGCTTTGGTGATCCCGAGGTAACCTGGGTGATGCTTGGGACTCTTCCCTTCTGACCTGGGCCAGCAGTGGCCTCTGTAACTGGAAACAAGCTGTTGGGACAGGGGGTGGTGGGGAGAGGCAGGGATGTTGGCAGTGAGCTGAGCTGCCTCCTCTCTCCCTCCAGTGCCTCTTTCTAGAGATACTGTTAAGAGCTACATTTATGAAGTTACTCTGAAGTGGCAGGTCAAGACCTCCAGGTCCTTCCTTGGTGACTGTTGTTCTCCAAGGGTCAGCTCTGCTTCCGGACTGGGGCCCCCCTGTCACAGGCCCCCTGGCAGGTGGCATGGTGGCTTTCCAGTGGCAGCTGAGCAGCACTGCCAGAGCAGCTTGGAGGACCCCCAGACTGTGTCTAAGTGCCAGTTCCCTAACTCCTCAGGCTCATTTGCATTACTAATGGGTGTCCTAAATTATTCATGTGCATTATGGTAATTACACAAAGGCTTTTAAAAGCTTTAATTCTTGGTATGAGTTGACATAAAGAATAATTACTGTACATTTCTTGGGAAAAATGTAAAAAAATCTGCTAAACCTAAATAGTGACCTACTTTTTTTTTTTTTTTTAAAGTACCCCTGTGCTAGAGATGTTATTGGAACAATGGAAGGTAAAAAGTAAAAACACAAGAATAATTCTAAACAATGTGTTAGTAAGCATATTCTAAAAATGTTCTAATTATAGAGATATGCATGAATGGTACTGTTAATTAAAAAGAAAGCAAAAACAAAACCACAACTTTTCAGACACTCCTCCTTCCAAATAAAAAATCTGGTGTGAGGGCATAGAAGAGGGCAGAGAAAAGTTAAACTTACCACTTGTTAAGTGCCAACCATGTGCTGTATTTATTGCTATACAAGTTGTACTTGACCTTCCTAATAATATTATAAAATCGGTATGATTATCCCTCTTTTGCTGATGGAAAAAAACTGTGACCTAGGGAGATTCATTTCTTAGTCCAAGGTCACACAGTTGCTCATCCCTCAACCAAGGAAAGAAAGGCTTGTGGAAATGAGGCAGGATGCGAAGCAGCTAGGTGTGTGAGTGCTGGGTCAGTGGCTTTGCAGGACACAAATGGGACGCAGACGCCATCCGTTTGCAATCTCAATTACTCAGTATGGTTTTTCAGGGTAAATACCATCAACACACAAGTATGTTCTTTGAATATATTTTAACAGGCAGCGTCTCACCAAATGTGTTATTTAGGGATTATTTTTGATGAGAAGTAATATTAAATTAAAATTTAATGTAATGGTCAAGAGACCTGGTCAGGGTTTTCTGGTCAAGAAACCACCACTTTGGTCTTGAAGATAGATGCCCTCTTGGAGCATTCAAGAAGTTTCGGCATATTTTATTAAACACATTAGCCCCTTTTAAGAATGGGTTGCCTCTAAAGAGGCTGCCTGGAGGGGGAAAGAGTCCAGTTCGTGTTGTCACATTTTTGTTGTCCATGCTGTCCGTGTGTCTATTGTTTCAAAAAAATCAATGGGCTTGAGGAAGCAAGTGATCTGCTTGTGGTTTTGGAAGCTGGTGAGGCTGGCCAGCCAGAGGCGGGGGTGGCCACCTCGTGCAGCGGGAGCATCGGGAGCTGGCAGGCCTCTTACGAAGCATAATTGCTTTCTCTTCAATCTTTTCCGTTCCATGCGTGTGTCCAGGCCTGCTGTTTCTGACCAGCGTTTCCTATACAGATCCTGATCAGTTTGTTTATAAAACACAGCCTCCCAGGGAGCAGCCCGGCACATCCCCCGATGTGATGATGAATAGCTACCTAGGTTTGTGACCTCTGAGATGACAAATAAATTGTCTTGGTCATGGTCATTTAAAGAATTTTTTTTGGTGGGGGGGAATCCATACAGAGCATAAATCTTTTTATTTCCTCTTCCATTTCGAGTGAAGCACGCTGAAAAGCACGCCAGGCTGAGGCTCTGCCGCCAGGTGGTTTGCGGAGCGGCATTTGATTCCATCACCCTGTTCTAAACTCGGAGCTCATCATATTCTCCAACTCACTTCACAGTTTTGAGAACTGCAACAGTAGTGGTGAAGCTTTTTGTAAATCACAATAAGAAGGGTGAGCTTATGCTCTCTGGCATCTGCCTCCCCTCCCTATAGGAAGATTTGCTCAGTTTGAGTGGTTGTGACAGAGGCATTGATATGCACCTCCTGGCCGATCTTGGTCTGTTATCTGACCCCCCAGCTGATGCTTTCTAATTGGGCGCCTCATGTTTTCTGCCCTCCGAACGAGTATGTGATTATCATCAGTGAGAACGTGCTCACCTCTATTGTTTATACGAGGTTCTCAAATACTCCATCTCACCGGTCATGGTCTTGTTTGCATGTTTGTGTCTGAGAATTAAGTTGGTCCGAAATACTGAAATGCTGTGTGTGGTAGATGAAGGATATTAGCATTTGTTTTACCAAGGAGACTGATAAATGTGGAAGTTACTAATCATTACGTTATAGCAGAACCCTATAACGTGCACTCAGGTATGTTGGTCTATACTTTCCCATGATAATTTAGGATCTAGCTTGATCTCCTTTTACCACAGTTCTAGTATCAAAGTAGAGTGCGAACAGCTTCGGGAGATGCATGAGTGTTTCATGATTCAAGTTACCCATAAGCTAAAGTAGCACAGGTAATTTCTGTGAAAAAAGTCTTCATGTATGTCACAGAAAGCCATGACCCTTGCCTACTGCTTTGTACTTGGGTCAAACTCCTTCATGTTGTAAGTGTGACAGCTGCTAAAAAAGGCCTGGAAGGAGAGGGGTGGGAAGCCAGAGGCAAAGGTGGTGATGGCGTTACCGTGGTAGATGCCGTTACCGTGGTAGATGCCTCCTGAAATACACAGTGACGTGAACTATTACTTTGTTTTTCTAGGCTTTTCTTTAGACTCAGGAAAAGGTATTGTTTCTAAAGACGAGATCACTTTCGTTTCTGGTGCTCCAAGAGCCAATCATAGTGGAGCTGTGGTTTTGCTAAAAAGGGACACGAAGTCTGCTCATCTCCTCCCTGAATACATCTTTGACGGGGAAGGTCTGGCTTCTTCATTCGGTTATGACGTGGCAGTGGCGGACCTTAACAAAGATGGGTAAGTGCATCTTCGGTTACTTTACATCTGCCAAAAACCATTGGTTCTTGGGCATTTTTCAGTCTTGAGAGGAGCCATCCTTTCAGGTTCGTTGACTCAAAGAATATTTTTGCTGCCAGATCTTTATCTTCCTGCCACGTCTTTATCACTTGCATTTTGGCAGCAGATGTTCATTAACTTACTCAGGTTATTTACATTTTCACTTTTTGGTTTTCACTCATATTTTGGGTCTGTGAGAATTAAAATATGGAAAAACATTAACTCGAAAAATGACACCTACGTGGCTCTTCTGCTGTGGCTTCTCATGGGGCTGTGGGAGCATCCAGAAAGTCCTTTTAAAAACCAGGATCGGCGACAAAGTAATAGTTATGTCGGTGGTGGTGGTTTGGGGGGTGGGTGGAGGGGATCAGAGTCTGTGCACTCTCGTTCCAACTTGGGGACTATCTTCAGGTTCTTCCCGTTGATACCTTCCTCTGGGCATTCATTGTGGGCTATTGTGTAAAATGTTTTACCTAAACCTAAACACTTACTTATCTGAACATTACATAAACACACCTACAAAAATGTTTTAATGGATGAGAAATCAATTCCAGATTTGAGGTCCTTTCTGCGTCCTGTCTCTGTGTCCTTAGTACCTGGGCTGATGGCATTCTCTGTGAGCTCGCTGGTATCTTAGCCGATGGTTCAGTTTTATCCCTCGTTATGTTTTTAGGTGGCAAGATATAATGATCGGAGCCCCACAGTATTTTGACAGAGATGGAGAAGTTGGTGGTGCCGTATATGTTTACATAAACCAGCAAGGCAGGTGGAATAAAGTCAAGCCCATTCGTCTTAATGGAACCAAAGATTCTATGTTTGGCATTGCAGTAAAAAATATTGGCGACATTAATCAAGATGGCTACCCAGGTAATAGATGGTGAAATAGTTATGATGCTCACAGGCTGATTATTTGATTGTCTAAAATAATGAATGCTTATGGCATTGTACTGGGATGTTTGTTGAAATGTGACGTTGTCAACAGATATTGCAGTTGGAGCTCCCTACGATGATATGGGAAAGGTTTTTATCTATCACGGATCCCCGAATGGAATAAATACCAAGCCGACACAGGTAACCAGACAGCCTGGGTTTCTACAATGAGGGTCTCCGCGTTTTGCCTTGTAGTAGGGTATTGGGTTTATATGCATTTTCATGCTACTCATGTTTGATTGACAAATCTGTAATAGTGTGAACTCTGTGCTTTTTTAAAATGTACCATTGGAAGATAGCTTGGAAATAGATTTACAATAAGCACATTGTTGTGTTTATTTGTAAACTTTCTTAGATAAATTGGGAATCAAAGAAGTCCAAGGAAAAAGACTGTTATACCCAGACAGCATAAATTGATGGAAATGTGAGCTCTTTCCTTTAGCGGGATACTAACTGGAGGTAAAATGGGCAAAAAAAACCCAAACAAACAAACCAGATGGTTGTGATGACATGGAGGATTGAGATGCCAAAAATTTAAAATTGCTTTTGAGAAAAATAAGACATTTGGAGGGCAGGTAGAGAGGTTTGGCATATAGTAAAAGAAGCTCATCAAAAATTGGCCCCTTTGAGTGTGGGTGAAGGTCGAAAGCAGTCTGCTGAGTGAAAGAAGCCGGACGCAGAAGGGAGAAGTAAAACAATTTTATAATCCAATACTGGGAACCACGAGCTCACGTCATGAGATGCGTGTGCGGTTCAAGAGGGAAATGTGTTAGCTCAGAGCAACCTCAGTTCAGGTGCTCTTAGCGTCCTCCGCCATCTTGGTAGTGAAATGGTACCCTGACACCTGTGTCCCATGCGCGACGGCGGATATGTGCTCCTTTTGAAAAACAGAACATGAACAGACACTTCCCCAATGAAGACATACAAATGGCTAACAGGCACATGAAAAAATGTTCATCATCATCAGCCATCAGGGAGATTCAAGTCCAAATCACACTGAGATACCACTTTACACCAGTTAGAATGGCAAAAACTGACAAGGCAGGAAACAACAAATGTTGGAGAAGATGCTTATACTGTTATACTGTTGGTGGGAATGCAAGTTGGTGCAGCCACTTTGGAAAACAGTGTGGAGGTTCCTCAAAAAGTTGAAAATAGAGCTATCCTATGACCCAGCAATCGCACTACTGGGTATTTACCCCAAAGATACAGATGTAGTGAAAAGAAGGGCCATATGCACCCCAATGTTCATAGCAGCAATGACCATGATATCCAAACTGTGGAAAGAGTTGCGATACCCTTCAACAGACAAATGGATAAAGAAGATGTGATCCATATACATAATGGAATATTCCTCAGCCATCAGAAAGGATGACTACCCAGCTTTTGCATCAACCTGGATGGGTCTGGAGGAGATTATGCTGAGTGAAATAAGTCAAGCAGAGAAAGGCAGTTATCCAGGGTTCCACTTACTTGTGGAGCATAAGGAATAGCATGGAGGACATTAGGGAAAGGAAGGGAAAAATGAAGGGGGGGCAGAATCAGGGGGGAAGGTCAACCACAGGAAGACTGTGGACCCTAAGAAACAAACTGAGGGTTTCAGAGGGGAGGGGGGTGGGGGATGGGTGAGCCTGGTGGTGGGTATTAAGGAGGGCTTGGATTGCATGGGGCACTGGGTATTATACATAAGCAACGAATTTTGGAACACTGCATCAAAAACTAATAATGTATTATATAGTGACTAATGTAACATAATAAAAAATAATAAAAAATTAATTAATTAAAAAAAAGAAAACAAAAAAAAAAATTGGCCCCTTTATCCTTTGAGATAGAATGTAAATCAGACTTCTATGAGATAAAATGTATGAAGTGTTGGAGCACATGTGTGCTTATAATTTATTTATAATTTAGTATAATTTATAAGTAAACTCTTAGACTTCAGTTTATGAGGAAACATTTTGGCTTTTTTTCAAAGCATCAAGAAGCTCATTTTGGTGGCCCATTGTTCATTCTGATGCCCTGTTCATTTCAGATTCTTGAGGGTAAATCCCCTTATTTTGGATATTCAATTGCTGGAAATATGGACCTTGATCGAAATTCCTACCCTGATGTTGCAGTTGGTTCCCTCTCAGACTCAGTGGCTGTGTTCAGGTGTGTGATCTCTGACTTCAGCTAAGTATGTTCAATATTCAGCTTTAACTCAGATTTTGACCTTTTTAATTGAAAATCCTAATACCCATATTTCAAAGTTTAAGGTTTATATGGATTTTGAAGATTTTTTTAAAAAGCGATATAACAATGTGATAAGAACTATTTTGTAATGCCTCGCTAACTTTGAATTGAAAAAGAAATCAGAACTGGTGAAAATTTTTACTTTATAGGTACTTTTAAAACCTTATATTTTCTTAAAAGAGGAAACATAAAATTTGACAGTACAAAGAATATAAGGAAGGAAATAAGAACCCCCGTCTTTCACGATCCATTAATCAGCTCCAAAATTTTGGTTTATATCCTTTTAGTCTTTTGTGTTCTGTGAGTGCATGTGTATATTTAACAAAACGGAGCTCACAGTGTACGTATTGTTTTGTAATCTGCATTTGTCTGTAATGCCTAGTGGACTTTGTCCACGTCTGTGAGTTTATCACGCACAGGGGCTTTTCCCCTGTCCTTGAACACTTTTCTGTGATGAGGTTGCTGGCTGCCTGTAAGGTGTCACGAGGCTGGGTCTAGTTTATTTAACCATCACCATACTGTCCTTGGATATTTATGTTCCTTTCCAGGTTTGTTCGTTTTGGTTTTTTTTCGTGATATACCAGCTGGCCAACATCCTTTACTTTTGTTCACGTCCTGAATTCTTCCCTCACGATAAATTCCCAGAAGTGAGTTTGCTGAGTGGAGGGCATATGTGTTTTCAGACTTTAGATTCACATTCACCAAAATGACCTCCAGAAAGGCTGCCTCGGTTTGCCCATCAGCTTTGCTTGAGTCCCCATTTTCCTAGTGAATTTCATCACTGCTGGGACTCACCACTTAACATCATTTATTTAATTTGTAATTTGAGAAGTAGCACGTTCTTGTAAAAAAGGTTAATACACAGTTGTGGAAAATGCAAGTTCCCCAATATTCCCATTGTCCACGAAACAACTTTGGATAGTTTTGGGTATCTTTTTGCTTCGAGGGCTTCCTCAAAGGGCCATTCTCACTGCTCTAACTTGGGTCTTAAAAATCTAATCTTTGTTGGTTCTCTGTCCTTGTCAGTATAGACAGATCCATCTTATTTTTTTTAACAAGTTAATATTGTTCCATTATAAGCATTTAATTTTCAATTAATGGAATTTTTAGTCTCTGACATTTAGCTAATGTAAACAGTGTGCTACAGAATATTATACATCTCTGTTTTTTTTTTTTAAGAAAAATTCCTAGAAATAGAATCCCTAGGATACAGGTTAGAACATTTTTGTATTAATACATATATCTACAGAGAGGTTGTGACAGTTTTTGGTCATGGCAGCAAGCTGTGAGAAAGCCTATTTCCTTGTACCCTTAACAGCATCAGACATGATGAATCTGGTTTTTGCTCATGTGCTCTGTGTCCCCATCCTTTGGCTGAATTTGCATTTCTTGGATTCTTAGTGAGAATTAACCATTTGGGTTTTTCCTTTTTCTTTCTTTCTTCCTTCCTTTCTTTTTCTTTCTTTCTTTTTTTAACTATTTGGCTTTACAGTTATTTTAATCTTAAAGATATCTTTAAATATATTTTTTTAAGATTTTATTGAGAGAGCAAGAACGAAGGAGCACAAGCAGGGGGCAGGGGCAGAGGGAGAGAGAGAAGCAGACTCCCTGAGCAGGGAGCCCGATGTGGGGCTTCATCCCAGAACCCTGAGATCATGACCTGAGCCAAAGGTAGATGCTTAACTGACTGAGCCACCCAGACACCCCTCTTTAAAGATGTTTTAAATGAGTGCTAATATACAGTGAGACCCTAAAGGGGAAAAAAAGAAAAGAAAAAAAAAACAAACATCATTACCCTGTAGAATTCCAGAGAATTCTACATCAGGTAGAGATGTAGCCCCAACATCTAAAATATAATCCTAAGCCAAACCCCTCAGTCTTATAAGAAACTGATGCCAGGAGGACATTTCTGAAGAGAATAATATAAAAAAATACAATATAGTATATTATATAGTGTATATATATATGTATAGTATATATAATATAGTATAGAATGTAGTGTAGAATATCATAGAAAATAGAAAAATAGTTTTCTGGTTAGATGGCAAGATCTATGAAAAATGAAGAACCACCACAGAAGTTGGAGATGGCAAGAGTAGGAGACATGAAAAGAAGTAGAGAAGGATGTATCTGAGATGTTAGTGAGGACAAAGGAAGTTAAAAAAAAGTTAACTAAATGAACCGTGTGTAAGTGATTGAGAAAAGAGAGACCTCGGGAAAACATGGCTAGCTCAGTAGTGGTTTGTGTTGGTGGTTATACATATCTGTCCTAGGAACCCAGTGTTCTTCTGAACTGTCACACTGGGGACACTTGTGTGTGGTACTGTGTGCCTTCCAAGGTTAATTAACACGTTCAGCCTGTGTTCTGTCTGGTGGTTCTCAAACACTGCCTATAATATGCCTGTTTCTCTTTGTTCCTATAGGTATTAATCTTAAAATATTCAATGTTTATTAAGATTTATTTATTTTAGAGCATGCACGAGCACAGGCAGGAGGGGCAGGGGGACAGGGAGAGGTTCTCAATCAGACTCTGCGCTGAACGTGGAGCCCATCGTGGGGCTTGATCCCATGACCCTGAGATCACGACCGAGCGGAAACCAGGAGTTGGATGCTTAACTGATTGCACCACCCAGGCGTCCGTTAAAATAGTCAGTGTTTTTAAAATGTGGAAGACTGTAGAACATTGATCAAAATGCAGTTTGCATTTCTAGTTGAGGTATAGCCCTCGGGTATCGAGAAGACTTGACTTCCTGTACCAGAATTTGCTTACCATGTTTTCACAGCACACAGCCTGTTTTTAGTGAGTTAATAAATATTTGCTTCTGAATATAGCTGGTACATATTAAAATACTGTTTTCCTATCTTAATAAGTGGGTTGAGTATGAACCCTGTGGACTTGTTCCGAGAAGAGCCTTCTTTCTTTGGAGATAGCACAAAAGTAAATTTTAAAATCCTTTTATTAAAAAAATGAGAACCCAATTCCCTTATTTTACAAATGGGGAAAATGGAGGCCCAGGACTGCTTCAGATTTGAAGACTGGATCCTGGGAGCCCAGGATCCCAACGTCTGGGCATTTTTCCCACTTAATAGTACTTTAAGGTAGATCCTAAATACATGCCAGTCAAACAAGAGGTAGCTGAACCAGTAAGATTTGTTTTATGTGGTAAGGCACATGTTTCCCAATTCGTCATGTACTATGCGCTTGAAATTATATTTGTTGTTATGTTTAAAAAAAACAGAAGGGGCGCCTGGCTGGCTCAGTTGGAAGAGCATGAGACTCTTGATCTCAGGGTCTTGAGGTTTGAGTCCTGGGATAGGTGTAGAGATGACTGAAAAAACAAACTTAAAAGGATTTTAAATAAAGAAAAACAAATAGAAATGTTTTAGGGAGAAGTGTGTGTTAATATTTACTTCTTATATCTATGTCCCCTTAACACTATGATCTATAAAACATTCTTGCATCTCTAGCAATTGCTTTCAATTTGTGGATTTTTGCCTCTTAAATATGCTCTCAAAACTTTAATTAGGAATGTGTCTAGTTAGTATCTTAGAAACTAGCAGCTGTCTACAATAACAGTGGAAAGGTAAACAACCGAAATAGAAGTCATTTAGAAGCAGGAGTGTGGGCAGCATTTGTCCTTCTGCAGGCTTGCGCCTTGCCCGTGAATGTACACGCGTCTTTTCTAGCCTACCGACAGATTGATTCCAGAAGTTCCAGCTCGCTGTCTGGGATTTGGAATGCATTTTCCTGTCTTCCCCAGGACGGCTGGGTTACCAGAAGCCCATTAAAGTCAGTCTAACTGGATCCATTCCGCATCCTGGCTGGGGAGTGATAGGGATGAGAGGGACCCTTTCCCCGTTCGCTTGCACCGTATACTTGGACTTGCTCTATCTGCGGCGGAGGTCAGGACATAGGCTGGTGGTAACGCCTTAGGCTGGGGAAGTAGGGGAGAAGATGGAAGGGAGAGCAGAGATGTTTTTATATAGTGAGAAGGGCCCAAGGTGTGGGATTCCAGCTGCTTGAGTGGGTTTGTGAGGATGGAGTTAGGCAGAGCAGAGATGGGACAGGCTGAGGGCTTGAAGCTTTTGCTTATGGAAATCCTGTGGGGGTGGAAAAGTTGTACTCCCTTCTGCTGACAGGAGGACAAAGACTTAAGGCTGGGAATGGGACGTTCTGAGGAAGGGCAGAGGTTTGTGGGATGGAGTCCTGTCAGCTCAGGGTTGCCTGTATTCCTAAAATTCGCATGTACCTAGAAACCCTGATAGAGAGCGTCCCAGGTAATTAGGTGTATGTGGGTTTTTCACCTTTTTGGAAGGTATTTTGGCAAGATTACTCATAATTAAACGTGCATATATTCTTCAACTCAGAAATTCTGCTAGGAGTTTATCCTACAGGGGAATTCAAATGTGTGCCTAGAAACCTGTCCTTGGAGGTCTGTCAGAGCCGAAAGCCCCAAAACAGCATAAACGTCTACCCCTGAGGGACTGGTTGGGTCCCTGCTGTTGCTGTGTGGGTGCAGAACAGCGCCACTGGCCTGAAAACCTGGGAACTAGATCTAGGGGGAGACAGGAGGAGGCCACTGAAAGGTCAGTGAGAAAAAGCAGCACAGAGGGGCGTCTGGAAGGACAGACCAGGCCCCTTGGGGGTTTAGGTGAGGACGGAGCCATAATACGTGTCTGAAAACTCTAGAATTTTTGACAAATTGTCCATGTTCCTTTCCGTTTGAAAGCTTCTATTAAAATGACAAGACATTTTATAATTATCCATTTTGAGTTTATCTTTGTGTACGGTATTTAAAATTTTTGGGTAAAATTCATATAATGAGGTTTTATTTTTTTATTATTTTTGTCAAGGTGTTGCAGAAGAGAAAGTGTATTTTTGGGATTTTTTACTAATAGAGACTAGACTAATCCTTTGGGTGATGAGATCTTTTTGAGATCATACAGAAATCTAATTTGTTTTGTTTTGTTTTTATTGTGTTATGTTAGTCACCATAAAATACATCATTAGTTTTTGATGCAGTGTTCCAGGATTCATAGTTAGGGGTATAACACCCAGTGCTTCATGCAATACATGCCCTCCTTAATACCTACCACCAGGCTCAGCCATCCCCCCCATCCCCTCCCCTCTAAAACCCTCAGTTTGTTTCTCGGAGTCCACAGTCTCTCATGGTTCATCTTTCCCTCCAATTTCCCCCAATTCACTTTTTCTTTCCTTCTCCTAATGTTCTCCATTCTATTCCTTATGCTCCACAAGTAAGTGAAACCATATGAGAGTTGACTTTCTCTGCTTGACTTATTTCACTCAGCATAATCTCCTCCAGTCCCATCCATGTTGATACAGAAGTTGGGTACTCATCCTTTCCGATGGCTGCGTAATATTCCATTGTACATATGGACCACATCTTCTTTATCCATTTGTCTTTTCAAGGGCATCTCAGCTCTTTCCACAGTTTGGCTATTGTGGCCAGTGCTGCTATAAACATTGAGGGCATATAATGAGGTTTTAAATGAGGCCTTTTCTTTGGCCACAGGGGAACATCTCCCCCGCCCCCCACCGCCCCCTGTCCTGTGGTTTTTAAGGTGTAGTAGTAGACAGCTTGAGAATATGTGAATTCTTTTCACACTGAAGGTAGTAAGAGGCCAAGCCTATGTTTTGCTCCTTTTTTTTCAGGTCCCGGCCTGTGATTAATATTCAGAAAACAGTCACCGTGACACCAAGCACGATTGATCTCCGCCAGAAAACGTTCTGCGGGGCACCTAGCGGGATATGGTGAGAGCTCCCACTGTATGCACGGAACCCCTTCACTTTCATATGTCTGCTTTGGGGGACCCTGTTGCTCTGAGGAGCCATGGGCAACAGTGGGACAGAAATGAGCAAGGGGACAAGGAATCTGTCAAGCGAACATAGAACATTTTACTCATCAGTGGGCAGTGGGGGGATTCGAGACCTGGGGACCATGGGTTTTTGTTTCTCTCTACTGCAGCGATGCATCTTTTAAGGAATATGTGTTTGATTTTATATAGCCTCAAGGTGAAGGCCTGTTTTGAATACACTGCCAAACCCACAGGTTACAATCCTTCGATAAGTAAGTACCTAGTACCTTTAAAAATTATATATGTTCTGTCCACCAGGTTGAAAATAATGCATAAGTAACAGAAAAATAAAACTGCTGTGGCCAACCTTGGTTTATAAATTCTTGTATGAGGCATTCAGTGGCTCTGCTGTCTTCTTTAATCAGGAAGGCGAAGTGCAGGAGGGGAGAACTTTCCATTTGGTCCTCATTTGAATTTTCCAGAGCAGATGGTTTAGGACAGCAGGACTTGGCAAAATACTCATTTGCTACCACAACTGTTTCCTCCATTTCTGCCTTTGAAGAGCAACATGGAAAATTGGTTTTGCGGTTGTGAGGTGGGGGGTGGTGGTTGTAGGAGATGAGTCCCAGAGCCCAAGCTTTGTGCAGAATTGTTGGGTTAGCCTCTCCTTGTTGCGTCGTCCCCTCCAGGCGGCCTCCACGGCCCAGAACACCCATGCCACACCCCTGCAGGTGGGCTCCTTGGGGACCGGAAGGCTGGTCTTGGGAATTCAGAGCCCGGGGCTCTGCTCCGGGCTGCAGTTCCGAGGCCGGCTCACCCCGCAGCACAGCAGAGACATTGGAGTCTCCATTTTCCTATCAGAAATAAAAATGTCTCTAGTAGGAATTCCTACATAGGATTGTGGTGGAGAGCAAAGGAGATACTCTGGTGAAAGCTACCTGTCATTTATAAGGTATTATGTGGCTTCCTTTCTTTATAATCCAAACTGGCTTTTTGGCCGCACATTTAGACAAGGCTAATGACACTCTAACGGTGGTGATCGTCCTTAAAGCCTTCCACGGTAGGTTTTAGTAAGAGCTAAACGCTTTCAGGTGTAAGCAGTCTGCTCCAGAGTGAAGATGGGGACATGGGAATTTAAAGAGAAGTTTTTCCCCAAGGAGCAGGTACAAAGAGTGAGGGTGATCGGATGGTTCTGGCGGCCCCGTGTGATGGCGTTGCATGCCACCAACGGATGCCTTCTGCGGGGATAGGGTGGTCTGCAGTTTTTATTTTACCTTGACATAATGAGTTTTCTTAAGTTTCCTTCTTGTTATGTAAAGTATTACTCTGTTTTTTTTATTAAAAAGATATCGCTTTTCATACTTCAGAATTTGGCAAATAAGTCTGTCTTCCCCCAGTTCACCCTGTCATAGGCCGCCTTTTCCTGTTTTAAGCCTCCATCTTCCCCTATTTTAAGCCATCCTCAGGCAGTTGCTTTGCCTCCCTGAGCTTTTTGGGCCCATCTGCAGGGCTGTCTCCTGCTGTAGCCTCTCCCAGGATCTACCCACCTTGTGGGACGTGTGCTTGGTGTTGCTGTATCACGGTTTGTGCACAGGGCGGTGGTGGCCTCTCACTTGGCCTTTTGATGTGGCTGGTATTTCACCGAGTACTGGAAACAATTCTTGGGGTGGCTTTCATTGAGAAGAAAATGTCTTCTAGGATTTCTCACACTCTGTTACCCTGTTAGTATATTTTGTGTTATTTTTACCCAGACACCATACCTTACACTTGCCTGTTTGGATAATGGGTGTTTGACCACTGTGTTTCGAGTAGACTAGAGAGACAAGGAGAAATTGTGATTCTTTGACTAGGTGAGGAGAGGAAATGGGGAAACATTTTTATTCTTTGAGTCTGTCATTTACCCACACCACTCTGACCGTAGATGTGATGAAATCTTATCAGAGCCGTCCTTGTCTTCCCCTACATCAATCATTTCCATAAAATTACAGACGTTGTTCTAGCTTTCACGTAGCATTTGATGCCCTGTGTTTTAATTTCATGTTTAGTAGTTACACCATTAACCAAGTGTTTAACAACTCTGTTAGCCGAGTGCTTACTGATGGGCTATCACAAATAGAACTTTTTTTCTGTGAAGACATTTAGAGGGATCCTGTATTTCCTTGCCTGTACTTCCACAGCACTGGGAAATTCTACATCAGATAGGACTTCCACCGAGCTGCATAAGTGAATCCATCTAAAATCCGTTCCCGGTATCTGAGAATGTGAGCTTATTGTTTGATCAGGCCCTTTTAACTCGGTGGTCCTCGGTTGTGGTGTTGCCTACAGACAGATATTTATAATTGAGCCTTAATGAGTATTCTACTGGCTTGCCCCTTGAAAGGTCAGCAAAGGCGGCCTGCAAGGATTTTAAGATAACGTGAACTGTCTGGGGGGTCAGGGAAGGTTAGAGTGGGCTTGTTAGATAAACGGTTTTAACACACCCACACCCTCCCCTGCTTTTGCCGTGAGGGGCACTCAGCACTGAGCCTTGGTCGGGTTCACTGTGGAGTTAACAGGTCGTTGATAAATGGATGATGTCAAGGCTACAAGGCTAAAATGGAAGCACATTCCATTTGGCAGAAATTACTACTGAAACTGTCAGTGTTTCTAAATTTTGGTCTTGCTGTAGCTCAGTAGCTGTTGTTTTGGTGTAAGGATAACATTCTGTGGTCTGTGTGCATGTCTCTATGTGCATGGGTGGGTATGTGGGTGTGGTGCAGTCCCTCCCACTTCCATTCAGCTGTTCTAAAATCATACTTATGGCAGGCGTTGTCCCATTGCTGGGGAACACAGTGGCGAGCAGACTGACGGGGTCCCGTCCACACCTTTGCCTGGGGAAGATGGTTGGGCCATCCCAGTGGCTAAGTGTAGTGAGTGGGGATATAGAATACTGTCCGATCCCCTCTGGAGAGGTCAGCGGCGTCCCCCCCCCCCCCGAGGAAGTGATGTCTACACTGAGATCTGAAGGAGGAGTGAGTTAGGCAGTTGATGGGAGGTAGAGAGGACCAGGGCCCTGCTGGCGGAGGAAGAGAGTGACCCAAGCAGAGGCCCGGAGGAAGTGGAAACCTGGACATCCAAGAGGCTTCATAAAGCGTTTGTCTTGTGTGTTTGTGACAGAGACTTCGAAGCTGGTGCCGCCCCTGTCCTTCTCTGTGTGATTCTGGGCCAGGCCTCTAGCTCTGTGGGCATCCATTCCTCACCTGCAAGAAGAGGGTGTTAAAATAGATGCTCTTTAAGGCCTCTTCTGAACTCCACTGTGAATATTAGAACATGGGTGGTTCATTTTCTGTGTTTTCTGGAGAAGATTTTTTTTTTTTCCCTTGAAGCTGCCTTCTCTGGCCCTATATGCACTTTGGTTTGCTTCCCCTTCTGGTGGTTATTGAGTGATTGATGAATGAATGTAAGTAATTTAAATGTTACCCCATAAAGAAACATAGTGACTACATCCAGCAAAGAATGTATTCTAAAGCTGAGAAATGAGATTTTGATTATCCAAATCCTGGCTTGCCTCCGAGCTCCATTAGTAGAGGTCATCAAGAACAGGAGGTGTCTTCTAGGCCTTTGGAGGTCGGAAACTTTGGTGTGGGAGACATGGTAGCTGGCCAATGGGTCCTCTAGCCTCGAAAAGGAATGTGTTTTACCTTTCAGTTCTTTTAAGTGAGAAGTCTCCGCCTGTTGTCAAAAGACTTCTCTATCTCTCCTATGTATTATTCCCGTTTCAGGCAACTGTGCGTTATCCGTGCTTCTTAAACTTTAATGGGTCTAAGACCCACCTGATGGTCCTGTTAAAATGCAGATTCTGGTTAAGTAGGTCTGGCTGGGGCTTGAGGTTCTCACTGCCCAGCAGATGCAAGGAGAAGCTGCCGCTGCTCTCCAGGTGTGGGGCCCCGCCAGGGACAGCCTGCTGGATGCAAGTCAGTGCAGGCCTTTCGGGAGTGCTGGGTGCCCGTTCTCTTTAGTGCTCTGAGTGCCTGATGTGGAGCCAGAAATCCTTGGATGCCGCTCAGAGGTTCTGACTTATTCTTGGGCTCCCCCAGGTGGCCCAATGGAAATTTAACTTCACAAACTCTTGACAGCAGCGGGCAGGAAAGGACAGCTTGATCTGAAAGGCCGTAACGCAGGCAAAATGTACATTACAAGGAAATGTGATCAGCAAGAAGGGCAGTGGGAGACATATTCTATGAGGGATTAAAATAACATCAAAGGGAACTCACTGTCCTTATAGCTGAACTGTATGTGGATATGCTCTGAGTTCAGAGGCTTTTTTTCATTGTATCTAGCCATTTTGGGCACGCTCGAGGCTGAAAAGGAGAGAAGGAAATCTGGGCTGTCATCAAGAGTTCACTTTCGAAACCAAGGCTCTGAGGCCAAGTATACTGAAGAGCTCACTTTGACCAGGCAGAAGCAGAAGGCGTGCATAGAGGAGACCCTCTGGCTCCAGGTGAGGGCGGCCCTGCTCAGGCCAGTCGTTACAGGGGACTGAGCTGGGTTCTGTGGTGGCCTAGGGAGATCTCTGAACCTGACACCAGCGACCTCTCATTCAGGACTGTTGGGAGCTCCCCAGGAGTGTTGATACCATACTCTGCACACTTTTCAGGAAAATATCCGAGATAAACTGCGTCCCATTCCCATAAGCGCTTCAGTAGAGATCCAAGAGCCCAACACGCGGAGGAGAGTGAATTCGCTTCCGGAAGTTCTTCCCATTCTGAATTCAAACGAACCCAAGACGGTTCACAGAGATGTAAGTCTTCTGACTTGGGTGTTGCCAAAGCTTCTGCTGTATTATGCTGCTAAATAATGTGTCTTTGAAGGGGGAGGACTAGTGATTTGCTTTTTTAAAGTCCCTTCCTTTGTATCAAGTAAGCTTTTTAATATACAGAAATTTTGAGATTGGTTTCCCAACTTAACAGTGAATATAGAAACATGTGGAATACAGTTTGGAGCCAGAGTATTGTTCTTAATAACTTTTGGCCGCTGCGACTTACTGCGACTATAACTGGCAGAACTCATTCTCACATCCAGTTTCTCCTGTGGCCGTATGGAGAAAAATACAGCGCATTTTACCATTGAGGACATGAAAATGTAGAAAATAAACTTGTTAGTCTGGACGTTAAAATCAAGGAATATGAAATTCAGCAAGGCCATGAAATAGTCACTTCGTGGCTAATGTAGTCTGTATAGTCTTAGGAAGACCATTTCTGTGACACGGCCTGCTGTATGCCTCCTACGAGGGGGGCCTATATGCTGGGGTTTAAGGTGGCTGAGGTGTGAGAAAGGGCGGGGGGAGCTGTGGTGTCTGGATTTGGCATTGTGCACCTGCTGTCAAAATCCAGCCGGTGCCACAGCGTCCACTGTGTGGCTCTTGGTTCTGGTGGCCCCCTGACAAAGCCTCTCAGAAGAGAGTACTTGCTGCTTCAGGCCTAGGCCATGGTGCCTCAGTCTGCACACTGTCTTTATCGTCACAAAGTATAGTTCCTTGTACTTTTGCATACTTTTTCATAGACTTTGGATGTTACTGCTTCTCACATGACTGTTTCTTGTGGATGTTCCCAGCTCTGCAGTCACGTTGAACACAACAAGCAAGGAGACGGTTTTCCCAGCTATTTATTTATCAGTATGATTGTGAAGCACCCATTAGCACTGTGCCATTTGTTTTCTTCACCTCAGACTGTTTCCTCTTCTGTTCAACAGAGCCCATAACCGTATCCTCATGGTTTGTTGTGAGGATTAAGGGAGTTAAAATAAGTAATCACATGTGTTAGGTAGCATCATCACTACTACTGGCACTTCTTACATTATCCCTATAAAGTCAGCCGGTGGCATCCGCATATCACCAGGGACGTCCCTTGGAGTCTGAAAGGTTAAGTGACTTGCCCAGAGCCCCATGGCTAAGTGCGCGGCAGAGCCAGTTTGGAAGGCAGAGCTGTGTGGCTGTGGGGCTCATGCTCGTCACTACACCTCAGGGGCCTGGTCAGTGTGCTCTTACAGCACTGCTCTGTTCAAGGACAGAGTTTAAAGACGGTTCCCTTAAAGGCACTGGGTGCATGGCTGAGTATATTTGAAGCTTCTGCTTTGGTAATTTTCGCACAGGGACAGGGGTGTATGGAAACAGCCAGTCACTGTCGCAGTCCCCAGCAGCAAGAATTGTGATGGTTTTGTTTTCACCAGAGAGAGACAAACCCTAAGAGACTCTAATCTTCAGAAACAAACTGACGGTTGCTGGAGGGGTGGTGGGTGGAGGGATCGGGTAACTGGGTGATGGACATTAAGGAGGGCACGTGATATAAGGAGCACTGGGTGTTCTGTAAGACTAATGAATCACAGACCTGTACTTCTGAAACAAATAATACATTATATGTCACTTAATTTGAATTTACATTAAAAAATTAAAAATAATTTCCAAAACAAAACAATAATGGTTTTGTTCTCCTACAGGTGCACTTCTTAAAAGAGGGATGCGGAGACGACAATGTATGTAACAGCAACCTTAAACTAGAATATAAGTTTTGTACCCGAGAAGGAAATCAAGACAAATTTTCTTATTTACCAATGTAAGAATCACTCTGTCATCCTGGCAAAAATGACTGACTTTGCAGTGGGTTACTGAAAACATCCTGAGGTCTTTGTCATTTTTGTTTTTGTGCGTATGTGTATGTGTTTTATAGTCAAAAAGGTGTACCAGAACTAGTTCTAAAAGACCAGAAGGACATTGCTTTGGAAATAACCGTGACCAATGGCCCTTCTGATCCAAGGGACCCCGCAAAAGACGGAGACGACGCTCACGAAGCAAAGCTTGTGGCCACTTTCCCTGACACTCTGACTTACTCGGCATACCGAGAACTGCGGGCTTTCCCTGTAAGTGGTTTCACAGCCGCTGGGTGCAAACAACCCAGCCCGGGGGTGGGGGGGACTCAGGGTGTTGGGGGGGGCAAGCAAGGAGGGTAATCTCCTGTTTTTCTGTTACAGGAGAAGCAGCTGAGTTGTGTTGCCAATCAAAATGGCTCGCAAGCGGACTGTGAGCTTGGAAATCCTTTCAAAAGAAATTCCAGTGTAGGTGATGCCTTCCCATCCCACATTGTGCCGTGTCTGGTGCCATTACAGGGTCGACACGCTTGGTCTGTGTTAATGTCTGTTTCTGTTTTTCAGGTGACTTTTTATTTGATTTTAAGCACAACCGAGGTCACCTTTGACACCACGGATCTGGATATTAATCTGAAGCTGGAAACGTAAGAATTGCTTCAACCTTTCCATTCAGAATTATTTCATGAAAACATAGCCCGTTAATGAATTGGCTCTGCTTCTGACTCATAAAAGGAGTGTAATTGTAATGAGAAAACTGACTGTTAAAATGAAACCCTATTGTTTCCTTTTCATTTTCAGAACAAGCAATCAAGATAATTTGGCTTCAATTACAGCTACAGCAAAAGTGGTTATTGAACTGCTTTTATCGGTCTCTGGGTAAGTGTTTGTGTTTAGCATAACAAATCAGTGTTTAAAAGAACCGTTTACAATCCTCACTAAAACTGGTGTTTTTTAATTTAACAGAGTTGCCAAACCTTCCCAGGTGTATTTTGGAGGTACAGTTGTTGGTGAGCAAGCAATGAAGTCTGAAGACGAGGTGGGAAGTTTAATAGAGTATGAGTTCAGGGTAAGTTTCAGCAGTTAGTCTTTTTTATTCTATATATCAAAGGCGAACATCTACTGTATATGTTAATATATGTAATGTAGTTTTAATGTGGATATGTAGCTTTAATATGTAATAGCAACATTAATAAAAATAAATAAGCATGATAAATCCTCAGTTAAAAGTGAGTTCACCAATGTTTATGTCATATACCGGCTTACAGTAGAAATTTTGTCCTTCAGAATGGAGAATACAACTATCATTCGACATGGGACTTGTTCAAAATCTAGTTTAGTTTTCGTGTATAAGCGATGTAGGGACAAAGGAATACCCCGCCCCTCTCTCTCCCCAGAGTCTGTCTGTAAAACACAAATCTCAAAATAGTTGATATCTGGGTGCTGGGATTTCTTTCTTCCGTTGTGAGGTCCTCTCTCTTACGGCGTGTGGTTAATGTTCCCTCACATTTTACAAGCCCGGTGCTGGCGAGGAACGCTCCTGCTTGCTCTGAAGCATTTCTAAGCAAGAATCACAGCGACTCTCAGTCCGGTTGGGTGGACATGAGGGCATGGTGCGGAGGGGGCTCGTGACTCATCTGTGGGTTTGGGTCTGCGTGGCTCAAATCAGCCTAGACAGCACAGTGGCCGTGGTCTGAGATGGCAAGAATGTGCCCACCCCTGACTCCAGCAGGATGGGGGGCTGAGTTCTGCTCGGGGTGTCTCTCAGCATCGTAGACACAGCTGGGATAGGTGGTGGCGGCGGAGGTGAGGACGCCTGCATGGTTATGGCTGACACAGGCGTCCCTGGGTGCCACAGCGGTCCTGCCCCACACACACAGCTCACTCCTCATTTGGCTTCTGCTTAGGAAGCTGTTCTGTTCCCGGCTTGAACTCCTGATTCATGGCCTTTGTAGTGGTTTTATTCCTGCTCTCAGTTGCTACCCAACCCCCCTCCCCTGCCCTCCCTTGTGGTAGCGGACTGAGGTGGCTTCATTTTGGCATAAGGAGGGGCTTCCTAGAAGCAAGCTGCTGGCGCGCTGCCATAGGCCACACTCCTCTACAGGGCCTGGGAGGTTATAGAGCGACTCCCAGACCCCTGTGACCTTCCCTGTCGGGAGCATGGCATATCGAACATGGCAGATTCTCTTGCTCACAGGAGTTGCTGGGTTGAAGGAGCAGTCCTCTGTCTCTGACCTTTCCTAGGCCTGCATCTCTGCTGTGGGCGCTGGGCTCTCTGCAGTCCAGCTCTGGAGCCTGTACTTTTCATCGTAGGGTCATGCTTTTTCTCCCTGGCCGCAGGAGCGGCTACTTAATTTTAGAGTGAGAGACTTACACGGGGATATAATACGTGTTATTTTCTTACAGGTAATTAACTTGGGGAAACCTCTTAAAAACCTTGGCACGGCAACCTTGAACATCCAGTGGCCAAAAGAAATTAGCAACGGCAAATGGTTGCTTTATTTGGTGAAAGTAGAATCCAAAGGATTGGAAAAGATTGCTTGTGAGCCACGAAGTGAAATAAACTTCCTGAACCTAAAGGTACATCGATTTACCCTGCGTCTCTGTAGCGCATATAAGGAAAGCGAACTTCTGTGGGGGAAAAAATCCTTAATTTCCTGAGGAAAAGTGACATAGTGGTGTGCTGACTTCTTCTCTGGTGTCACATCTTCTGTCATAGTTGAATAACCAAGTCAGGCTGAGGATTTCTGCTGATCAGCTGCCATGATGGCACATCAGTCTGACCCAGGGCTTGTTGAAGGAAATGATGTTTTCTGGAGTTTTAGACCCAGTATGACCTATAAACAGGACTGGGATGTGTGTCTGGGGTGGGCCAGTCAGTGTTCACCCCCCATAGAACCAAACTCATTATAGAAGAGATTGGCACGTTAGTTAGCAAGAGACCTTCAAAGCTTTCATTCTTATTTATTTTTTAAAAAGATTTATTTATGAGAGGGGGAGAGAGAGCAAGTACACAGAGGGAGCAGGAGAAGCACACTCCCCGCTGAGCAGGGAGCCGACATGGGGCTCGATCCCAGGGCCCCAGGATCATGACCTGAGCCAAAGGCAGACGCTCAACTGACTGAGCCACCCAGGTGTCCCTCATTCTTATTTTTTAAAATAGTAAATATTTATCAAGTGTTGATTGTGTCTCAGGCACTGTGCTAAAATATTTTATTTGCTTTTTCTCATTTCATCCCCTTGATAGTCCTTTGAGGTATTTTTTCTTATTCCTACCATTTCACAGATCAGAGAAGAGAGATTCAGAGAGATTTAACGTTTTAAGAATCACTCAGCCGTTATGAGGCTGATTCTGCATCCGAGCTCCGCTCTGTTTTCAAAGCCTATACTCGTGACTGCATGTGCTGCTGCATGCTGACAGTCCTGGTTTACCGTATGCTCCAGTGTGACCATCTGCTTCCTTACCGTGTGTCTGTTTCTTTTCTTCTGTTTTTAATCCTTGTGTTGAGGGCTGACTTTCAGTAGATCGCAGTGAGGGAGCTCCTCTGTGTAAGTGACGGTGAGCTCCGTGTTCACTGTTGGCAGCTTCTAGAAGGATCTTCTGTTCATTATCCGAAAAACGAGATGGTCCGTGACACTCAATCCATCTTAAGGAAAATGCTATCTTAAAACTCCTTATGTGGATTAGTTTTCAGGACTCTACTCTGAATAAGTCACATACCAGTTCTTTTGCTTTTTTCCGTTTGTCGGTGTCATTTATTTATTCAAGATGTGCTGACTTTTTACCATGCGTTAGTTACCAAGCTGGGCGCTAGGGACGTAGGGATGAGATTTGATGCCTGGTCTCAGGCTGCTCAGTTTGGTGAGGAGACAGAAGAGCAAAGAAAGCCTGCTTTCTCCTCGCCTGAGTTTTAAAGTCAGAGTGAAAATAAACTACTTCAGTCAATGAACTTGCAACGAGATTGGAACATGTGTAGATTTTACACTTATTTCTGTGGCTTTGGTGACAGGAGATGGGGAACTATTAATTGTTGATGATGTGAGTTTGGCATCATTTGGGTGCCCAAGAGGTCTATGCAGTAGTGACCGTTACATTCAGTAGAACTGTTTTGGATATAATTTCTTTTCAGGAGTCTCACAACTCAAGAAGAAAACGGGAAATTGCTGAAAAACAGATAGATGATAGCCGAAAATTTTCGTTATTTGCTGAAAGAAAATATCAAACTCTTGTAAGTATTTTTCAATAGCCATGACTATTGGACAAGATGGTGGCAGGAAGGTCTTCCCCACAGTGTTGGATTTTATTTTATTTTAATTTTTTGTTTTATTTTAATTTTTAAAGATTTTATTTATTTATTTGACAGAGACACAGCAAGAGAGGGAACACAAGAAGGGGGAGTGGGAGAGGGAGAAGCACTCTCCCTGGTAAGCAGGGAGCCTGATGCGGGGCTCGATCCCAGAACCCTGGGATCATGACCTGAGCCGAAGGCAGGCACTTAACGACTGAGCCACCTGGGCCCCCAGTCTGTTGGATTTTAACTACCATCCTTTTCTCTCCAGAACTGCAGCACGAACGTGAGGTGCGTGAACATCAGCTGCCCGCTGCGAGGGCTGGACAGCAAGGCTTCTGTTGTTCTGCGCTCGAGGTTATGGAACAGCACATTTCTAGAGGTTCGGCCCTGCCATGAGGCTGTCCCTGGAAATCATTTGCCATCTCTTAGAACGTTTCTCACTTCCTTGACGCATTTGCTAACTTTGTCTCCGAACAGGAATATTCCAAAATGAACTACTTGGACATTCTCGTGCGGGCTTTCATCGATGTGGCCGCCACCGCCGAGAACATCAAGCTGCCAAACGCAGGCAC
Organism: Lontra canadensis; assembly: GCF_010015895.1. Classification (NCBI taxonomy): domain Eukaryota; kingdom Metazoa; phylum Chordata; class Mammalia; order Carnivora; family Mustelidae; genus Lontra; species Lontra canadensis. The sequence goes on from NW_022631063.1 coordinate 9,822,101, forward strand.
TCAGGTGAGCGGCTTCCCCACCTTCACACAGCTCAGAGCCCGGCAGGCCGCCTCCACCGGGCGCCCACAGCCTGAGGACACACCACGTGGGCATTCTTTCCCCCAGGCCACTGTGACTCCCAGTCGGGAGAAGTCCGACCATGCCCGAAGGGGCTACCACTCCACGCTGCACCGTAACAGAATCACCGGGAAAAGAAGTGCGCGTAGGGCCTCCAGTTCTGCAGGGCACATGGTAGATTTGAGAGCTGCTGGGCCCGTGAAAGAAGGRGTGCACCTCCCACCTTCAAAGCTGAGAAGCACAGCTTCTCTGTYGTCATCCAGGCAGTTGAGAAAATACTGACCAGAACTGGGAGCAGTGGTGGTGGGGGCACACTGGGAAGGGTTCCTTGTTGGGGGCGGTCTGGAGCCCAAAGGGCCTTGTGTCATGCTCTTGAGATCTAATGCCTGCATGTCATGTGCTAGAATGTTTTGCAAAAGAGACTGAATGGAGAGAAAGCTGGTCACTTACTGTTCTCCAGCTGATCTCCTGATGTCCCATGGACGTGTTCTGGCTTCGGACATTGAGCTGGCTGAAAGTGCAGTGAGCCTCCTGAGCACTGGTTTCTGAAAATGCTAACCTGGGCGGGATGCTGGGACAAGGGTTAAACATCAGGACCGTTCCAGACTTAACCATGACATCTGGTCACCCTAGCCTTAGATGCCCTCTGCCTGCTACTCCAGCCCACCTCCCCGCCTCTTACCAATAAGGCATCATAAGGGATCGTCACCCAAGCCAGAGCCTCCCTGAGAAGCTCTTCTCTGCCCCTCTGACCTAGGCAGTGGTCATAGCGTTCTGTAACTTGAAACCAACAACCTGGAGAATCACTGGGTATTTAAGAGCTGGAAGAACACCACACTCTCGAGAGGGAAGGGACAGGAAGGGATAGACATTAATAGCTCATTAATAAAATGTCTACAGTTTACTGAACTTTTTATCTGTGTGTAGTCATGTAAACCTCAGAATGACAAGGTAGATAGACTCATTTTCCAAAAAAGGAAGCAGGCACAGCAGGGGATGCTAGTTTCCTGTATGGAAACCTATAAATCCGTCTGGTTTCAGGGCTCCTGTTCTTAACTCTGTAAGTCCCCACATCTCAAATTCAGATGAGAAAACAATCCAAGGAAGGTTATCTCTCCTTCAGGGTCACAGGACTGGCAGACATGTGGAGGGGAGACCAGACGGTGGGCTCCCAAGTCCTCCTTGGGTGCTCTTGTTGGCTGGAAGATGATGGAACTGGGGTGCTGGTAACCAGTCTAGTGGCTGGGTCACACAGGAAAGTGAGGTTCTCTTGGGCCTTTGATGTTGGGGCTTGGAGAACTCATGCCTGCTCACAGGAATTGGGATCCCTGCTATGATCCTCCTTGATTTAATAATTGGTAGGTATGTGAGTGGATTAATGTCTTTTATCTAGAGTGCATTTATTTTGAAAAGAGACATTTTCTTGCCTCTAGTCTTCTAGTACCTCTTCTATTGACTGATTTCTGAGCGACAACAGCTCCCATGTCCTCCCTACAGGTTTCTTCAGTATTTTAAAGTGTACTTTTTCTGGGCCTAAAGATTTAAGCTTAATTCAAGTGTTACAATGCTTTCCTTTCTTATTCCCTCACTTATTGTGGGTTTCAGTTGTGTCTTTATCTTGGTTCCTCTGTCCTTTCCAGCCCGAAGATCATCTTTCTTTGGAGAGAGAAGCGAGGAGGTAGGGTTATTCAGCCTTATCTTTTGGTCTTCATATTAAAACTTCCCCTTGCTCTTACTCTACTCCTGGCTTTCAAAGAGAAGAAAAAACCCTTTTTGCTTCCTTTATAACCCAACCAATTTTAAGAGTTGTGTGTTCACTTCTTAATATGAAAATTTTAACACATTGTTTGAACAAAGTCCAATAGAACTGGTCTCCTAACTAAACCAGATAAAATGGTTATATTTTAGGACCAGTGAAATCCATCCAGTTTACAAGCACTTACTAAGGACACACTGTGTGCCTTCCCTGCACGAATGATAGAGAAGCAAAAGTAATAAGATATGCCTTGTGAACTGTTAAGAATTTCATGATTCATGGTGAACCAGGAGATAATTGTTGAATTGAGCGGAGGAAGGAATTGTTTATTGGTTGTATTTCTATATCCCCCACTTCATTCCTAAGGAATTTGGAAAAGAGTATCTGTTTCCTGGATGCCAGAGATAAGAGAAAATATGGTAGGTAAAAGACACAGCATTCTTTAGGGCAATGTGATTTTCTTCTTTCGGCTCTAAATTTGGAGAATTTGATATATGGATCTTTTTAATAAGATGATACGAGGAACACTCACTAAGGGAATGAGATCTTTAACATAGTTTTGTGAAAGACATGAAAATACCTTCACGGAGTGATTTCTTACACTGATGTGCAGTAAGAATAGAGGGTATGATGTTAGAGTGATTCAGGGCAACAATTCTGGCAGCGAGCAAGTGAATGAGGGGTAAGCCCTGCTCACTCATGATCGCACTGATTCATCAGCAGAGCTTTGGCCCCATTTCCCCTTCATGGGCACATGACGGATGAGGTTCACATGCATAGGTCATCCCTATGGAAATGCCTAGATTTTAAATCCCCTCCCCCCGCCCCAGATTGTTTTTGGAGTTGGGAGTAATTGCTACTCACCTCAACCTGTCACTGTCCATTAACAACAGCTGCTGTGGCAAGATGTGACCAGGCTTCCCAGAGCTCTGGGCAGTTGGTCACGGTTGGCCTCCCCTGACCCGATTCTGAGGTTCCATCCCCCTTTATTCCCAGTCCCTGCTGGAGAATGACCATCCTACAGGAACAAAACTTTAGTTGACAGTTTGAGGAAACAAAATCTCAGCTGACTGGCCTTCCTCCCCTTCCTGGACTACAGTGTGGCCTTAAACCCAGCCTGGGTTTGCAGAGCCCATCTGTCCTTTAAGTGTGTGGCTCTGCCCCTGGCTTCAGTCCTCTGTCTTTGATGCCCAGTGAGTTCTAAAAGGCTCCCAAATCTGGTTTGAATGGTAGCCAGACTTGGGGCTAGATCTCCCGGCTGGATTTCCATACACAGTCCCCCCCATCCCCCACCTCATACTGTTGGATTGCTGCCATTTATAGGAATGGTTTTCCCTATTACCAGCCATTTTTTTGTTTTAAAGATTTTATTTACTTATTTATTTGACAGAGAGAGATCACAAGTAGGCAGAGAGACAGAGAGGGGAGGGGAAGCAGGCTCCCTGCTGAGCAGAAAGCCCGATGTGGGACTCAATCCCAGGACTCTGGGATCATGACCTGAGCTAAAGGCAGAGGCTTAACCCGCTGAGCCACCCAGGTGCCCTATTACCAGCCATTTGAAAGGCTCTGGTACACCGTCTGATTATAAAAGCTGATTCCCCTGCCATGGACCATTCTCCGCTCTCCAATTCCAGGTTTAACAGAGCTTAGGCTTAAAAATGAGGATGGCCCTTCCAGGTTGTCCCCTTGCCCCCAGGACGTACTCTATGCTTCCTTCTACTAGATCCGGCAGAATAAGTGATACGGAGCTGGCTCATTAGTGGTTTTGTTTGGGTTCACAGTAGGGAGGCTTACTGATCCCAAGTGCCCTCTTTTATCACTGTTTCCACTGTTCTTCCCATTTCGTGGACGCCCCTGTGCTAGACCTAGTCATCTCAAGAAAGGGTTGTTCTAGGTTAAAGCTGGAGTGCCTGTCGGGGGAAGGAAAGTGAGGGAAAGTGAGCCATGGGGCACCCCTTCCCCAGGGGTAGGGCTGGCTGGCATTTTGGGCCAAAACTCACTGAGAGCATAACAGGAAACAGTAGCTGATAAAGGTGTTAGAGTCAGTAGAACAAGCTGAAAAGGGACTTCTTCGCTCTTAAATGTTCCAAGAAAAGCAGTTCTCTTGCTTCAAAGTATATTCTAAAGTCAGATGAGTTGAGAAGCTGTTTTCTAGTATAAGTAGAAAAGGAAGTATTATAGTGAAGACTCTTTGTTAATCAAAGCAGAATGTAGGCAGACACGGAAGCCTTTTTAGGCAACATCCGGGACTAACAGTACTGGACTGAAACCACTTCTCAGAACTTAATGGCTCGCACTTTTTGTTTATCCTTCACTTTACATTCTCTTAAGTCAGAAATACCAGAAACTTCAAACTGGAAGCTCTCTAATCTATTCGCTTATGAAATCCTATTTGTAGCAAACACCAGGTCTTTCAGGAGCTTTGAAAAATAGTCTCCTGGAATTAGGAAATCCACTAAAGGCACAGAACCGAGTTGTTGCAAATTGCCAGAAGCAACTTTTTAGATTTGTGAATAAACACCACTTCCGTTTAATTGATATTTGCCAACTATCAAATGTCTAGAGCTTAGGCTTCTCATCAGCTACTGTTTACACCTCGAAGTCACCTCTGAAAGGGTCTGCTCTGTCCAAATACACTGTCGGAGAGCACGCACCAGGCCGTTTAAGGAAATCCTCTTGTGCCTGAGGGTCCCATTAGACATCCTAAGGGGAAGTTACCGTGGTATCAGCACTGCAGCTCCGTCCCTGTTTTTATTTTTCACAAGATCTTTAAAGTCCAAGTGAGGAATATAGGTTAATTCTACAAAAAATGGCCCCTTTATTTCCACTACTGAAAACGAAAAGAGAAGGTGATTGTTCTCAACAAGATACCAGGTTATACAGATGAAGCAAGATGGGCTGTATATTGACGATTGTTGAATCTTGGAGATGAAAAAAAGTGCTTTATTACACAATTACTTTGATTCAATACAAAAGTTTAAAAAAGATGAGTTACCAATAATAATAATAATAACTTTGTCAAAACACAGTCCAGCATTTTCCAGTTCTGGGAAAAGATCTCACATCAGAAAGGCATCTCGTTCCTCCACAGGCTGCATTGTTCAAAATGTGTCTAGAAGCAGACTTGGAACTATAAACTCCTGGTATTCTCACCTGCCTTACAGTGGCGCTTGCTTTTATGCCCCATAGATTCGTGTGACTGTGTTTCCCTCCAAGACCGTCGCTCAGTATTCGGGAATACCGTGGTGGATTATCCTAGTGGCTATCCTCGCTGGGATCCTGATGCTGGCTCTCTTAGTGTTTATACTATGGAAGGTAAGTCCTATTTGGCATTTGAGTTCTAACGACCTAATTTTTATCTCTTGCTTTTTAAAAGAGTGAATTTACACTGATAGAATCTGTATATTCCTTTGTATTGCTTCCCTTTTCTCAACATTTCATTATGAAACTTTGCCAACATGAAGAACACTTGAGAATTTTATGATGAACACCTGTATATTTCCTCATACCTGAAATTTAAAAGTATTTGTATATTATAAGGAGTTTCTTAAATAAATTTTGGTGTTTATCACATAACTTAGCATGTTTGGCAAATACCAATTTAAAAAACGTTACCACTTCAGCATTTTCTTTATCTAAGATTCTGAATCGAAGCCAAATTATTGGCTGTCACATTAATCTGAACTTGTATCCTTGTTAATTTCAACTTTTGTAAAGAAATGTTCACGGTAGCCATGGGGGCTTGTGACAGCTGCAACTAGATTAGGAACAGAAAAGCAAAAATTCATAACTCCATTGCAAGGGGGCCTCACTGCCTCTCTCAAACAAGATCCAGGTTTAATAGGACATTCTTCATTAGAATTTGGTCCTGCAAGTAAAATTAGTACCTTCTCCTGGAATTCTGCCAATAAACAGTCTATATTATAAAAATGTATGTATGAGATGGATGCATACTTTTGTTGGCAAAGATTATGACCCATAGAGTTTGGATTATTCTGAGTGACTAATGAAGGTTCACAGTCCCTTATCGACAACTCTGCAGAAAACTCTGAAAGCTGAAAGTTCATAATGACTTATTTGGCTGCAGAACTGGACAACATGTGATGAGAAGCTATTTGTATTCTTTATTCTTTATTTAATGGTTCTGCTGTGAAACTAATAGTTTTGGTCAGAGTAGTTTTATGCATGCAGCATATTACTTTTCTAAAATGCCCAAATTCTAGATTTCCACACCTGTCTGGTCCAGAGGATTTTGAATTAAATGATTATAAACCTCTACCAACAATCTCTAGGATTAGACCATCTTTATCCTTTCCCTTGGATCCAAGAGTATAATTGACAAAGATTCAGATACTGTCACTTTCAAATATTGGGGATTTTTTTTTTGTATGTTATTTTTTTCCAAGCAACTGCCTTTTACCAGTCTGAGTGAGTTTTCTGGTGTTCTCCAAATGTGTGATTCGGAGGTTGGTGACTGCTCACACCAAGACTCCTCCCTGCGTTGGGTACTGGCCAGTTTTACTGCTGACATCCCCTCCAGACAGCTGGTTTCTCTGGTCAGCACAGCCAGCCATAGGAGATGCTCTGAAAATTATTCTGATATCAAAAACTGAATTTGAAATTTAGTATTTGAGGATGGCTTTTGTGTGCTTTCTGGAGGAGGTCACAAGGATAGTCTTCTTCAGAGCAGGTCCTACTGGCAGTCTTTAATGAGGGTGAGACATAGCTATGGGGTTAGAATTAAAAAACACCCAAGCTCTATAATTTTAGGCAAATCATTTCATCTTCCTGGGACACTGGTTTGCTTTCGCTTTTTAGTGAGTGGACTGGACTATATAATCTCATGGGTTGTTTGTAGCTCTAAGGTGTCCAGAACTCACAAGTGAACCCTAATCAACCTCCTATGAACCCTACACGAAGACCACTTTTATTACTTTACTGATATTCTTCTTTCTTAAAATGAACGATGCCTTTTCATGAATTAAAATCATGGAGCTTAAGGGCCAGAAAGGACTCCAGTTCAGTGGCCATTAAATTGGGTTTTGCACATCCACGTAGGTGCCAAGATTAAGCTAGGTGGTGCAGCTAGGGCCAAAATCCCCGCTTCAGCCAGAGTCATTCTGATGTTATGTGCTTTATTTATTTGACAGAGAGCGAGACAGTGAGAGAGGGAATACAAGCAGGGGTCGTGGGAGAGGGAAAAGCAGGCTCCCCACCGAGCAGGGAGCCTGATGGGGACTCGATCCCCAGACCCCCAGATTATGACCTGGGTCGAAGGCAGACACTTACCAACTGAGCCACCCAGGTGCCCCTGATGTTATCTGCTTTAAATACTCGGATATTGCAGAGGGTTTTGTTTGGAGGTAAAGAGGAAAGTCCTTCCTTCAGGCTGGTCTGGTCACCTTCATTTTGCCAACAAGGATGCTCATGCCTGTGGAGGGTAAGAATGCTGCCAGCTGGAAGCAGGACGAGGACACTTGGTTCCCTATCGACCTGCATGTGTTACTGCAAGTTGGCTGGGTGTGTTCACTGTGTATTAGATGGAGGGAGTCACAAGTAGACATCAAGATAAAGGGTAAAACTAGGATAATGGAGCCGTTATGAACCTGCACTAGCCAGCGGGACACATGTGGCTACTGAGCACTTGGCATGTGGCTGTTGCCACGAAGGTATTTTTGATTTAACTTTGAATTGTAGTTCCCATGCCGTATGAAACATTTAGATTTTCACTTTAAGGAGTGGCCAGACTAGGAAGCAGAGTTTTCCAGGAGGGCAGACTTATTTGACCAAGCTGATTCCAAAGGGTAGTTCCACAGCCTTACAAACAAGTAAATAGAAAAGGTCCTCCCTCATCGAATGAAGGAAATTATAGTAAAAAGGGGAATTACATCTCTGTGTTGATTGAGAGTGACCTAACCTGAGGAGCACAGGTTCCTACCACTTAACTGTTACCTGGTGGGTTAGAATTTGGGAACATGACAGCTGTCGTTCTTTCATGATGGTGTATTCAAATTTATATTACGATTTACCCACAAATACAAAGTCCTCAAGTACACAGCAGTTGTTCCATGAAACTTCCTGTGAAAGGCAGAAAAATGCCATATCTATTTTATTTGGATTTATGCTAAATCTTGGTGTACTTCTTTGTCTCAGAAAAACTGCAGAAGTCAATCTTTTGCCTATTTTAGAGTTCATATTCTCCTGCATGAAGAAACCACCCAAAGCTACAATCAGACAGATATACAATTTTCCTTTTAGGATGATTTTTTTGGTCCTCCGGATGTTGGTTACAGATGGAAAAACCAATTAGCGAATTAATGTCATCCGGTTTAAGTATCAGACCAGAGACCCATGGTAATCAGGTCGGTTTGGCGGCTGTTCACTTCTGGTTGATCCCTAAGTGGTCTCTTTGTAACAAGCTATTATTGGTTGATCCATAAGTGGTCTCTTCGTAACAAGCTATAACTAGAAAACAGGTTACAATCTGAGATTTTTCTTTTGTTTCTCTCTCATACACAAAACTGTAAAACTGACTAAATACCTTGCTTCCTTATAGTGTGGTTTCTTCAAGAGAAATAAGAAAGATCATTATGATGCCACCTATCACAAGGCTGAGATCCATGCTCAGCCGTCTGATAAAGAGAGGCTTACTTCTGATGCATAGTATTGATCTACTTCTGTGGTAATTGATCAATGTTTTTTCATTGCTAGCTGTGGGACCCGCTATGGTTGTGGTGGCTAACTTTAAGAGCAACAGCTTGCTGTGTGTGTCCCATTAACAGATGTTTCCAAATGTCCACACTGGCTTGCCTTGCTTGGATTTGTTTTATTTCACTTGAAAGCTCAGTTTTATTTGTGTTTTAGAAATGCACAAAGAATCTTTTGTTGCAGGTGAGTTATTTTGTGTTGTTAAATGTCACCCACAGCAATGAAGATGATTGGACTCTATGTACACACAAAAGGAGGCATTGGACCTCCCTAGGAGCCCAGTTTGCCATGTGTTGTCAACCAAGTATATAGCATCCCACTTGGAATTTCAAAGGTGAATAAGAAATCACTGCAGATTTCTTGTCCACTTTGGGATTTTCCACAGATAGAAGCTTGTGTTGACTGCCCAATTAACCTGTTGCATGTTGGAAACATTGTGTTTCTCTTGAGAAGGCTTCCTTACTGTCCTTTCTGATCTTGCTATAAAGTGATGGGGGAAGGCTTGGAATGCTTTTGTTGCTCAGAAATTGTTTTATGCTCGCTAAGCATGCGACTTCCTTTTCCTGCATATCTACTACGGGTCAAAGACCACTACAACAAACTATGAATGTGTTGACCTGGTGGACACGATGGCCAATTTCAGAAGATCACTCTTTACCAAGTGACCTTCATTATACAAAATTCTAATATAAAAATGCTCTGGACAGTTATGGTTTCAATATGTTGTAATGGAGTTTGACCTTGTTTCATGTTCCTAGAGATCTTATTCAACTTTGGGTCTTGGTTGGTTTTAAGTTCGTGTTTTGCTTCCCTTGCTTGTAAATCCACGGAAACAGGAATTGGTGGTAATTCCTTTTTCCATTTATGTGGGCACGAGGGGATGGAATTATTCCTATAATCCCTTTCCATGACACTGTCACGATGAATCCCAGCCTTTCCATTTCAGTTCTACATACCACCCTTGACTTCCTCCTCTTTTAAAATGAAGAGCCACATTTTGCAATAGGTATTTTGGCTTTTTGCACAAAATAATAAAGGAGTCCAATGTGGAAATGGCCTTACAACAAAACTTCTTGGTCCATTTTTCCCAATGATTTAGTGATGACTGAATCTAATTTTACTTTGCCCCATGACATTTTTATAACCTCATTCAACATAAATGTTCTGTTCCTATTACATGATACACATTAACCATTCCAGGTATCTTCCTCATCCTCCTCCTAGCTGCATTTTTAAATCAAAACACATCTTTTCCATGAAACATATTTTATTCATTTAAAAATTTCAATTTGATTAAAAATTTTCCTGATATGTTCTCCATAAAAATCTAATTTGGATCAGATTGAATTTTTTAAAAAAATGAATAAAAAATGTATTCATAAATAAGTGTAAATGTCTTCTGCAAAAAAAAAAATATTAGGGGTGCTCTGAAATTTAATGGTATACTTTCCTCAAGTTCTTTGCAGTACCTGATTCATTTTATTATAGGACACAGTTACTACATGATTTAATGAAATAGCTTAAATTTGGAAGCACAACAGGAAATCCACACAGTATAAATTACCTTATAGCTCATGAGAGATGTGTACTTAGCCTCGGAGGAGAGAAAGTCCTTAAAATGACTCATTTGAACACTGGCATAGTCCTATAGTAATCTGTAAAAAATATTGGTGATTTGATTTCATTTTGTTAGTGAGACAAGGACACAAAATAATCTTTAGTTTGTGGCCTTTAAAAAGATTGTTATTTAACATCTAGTCTAAAATTGAGATCTTTTTAACAGAGTATTGTGATTATAAAAAATGGAAGCACTGTTCCAGAGCTCTGAAATTGTTAGTAAAGAGGTAGCTTACTACATTGTTATAAAATGTAAAGACAAGATGGAAAAAACGGACTTTCCTTCTAGTTTTACAGCTGTCTTCTCTTCCGCTTATCCCCAATGGCTGTTGTCTTTTCAACCTGCTCGTTCCTTCTTAAAAGAAACCATTTTTTTCCCTTCATCCAGAGGTAGGCGTAGCTGAACAGAAAGCTTAGACATTCCCATTTTGTGCACTTGCTTTTCTTGCAATCCTTAATTTGTTTCTGCTTCTCTCTCCCCTTGATCAGTGCGGATTCTTTAAACGCTCCAGGTACGACGATAGCGTTCCCCGATACCATGCTGTGAGGATCCGGAAGGAAGAGCGGGAGATCAAAGATGAAAAATACATCGATAACCTTGAAAAAAAACAGTGGATCACAAGGTGGAATGAAAGTGAAAGCTACTCTTAAGAGGGGCCAAAAAAAGCTTCCCAGTACCCAAACTGCTCTTCCCCGCCCAACTCCGACATCTAAGTGGACTTGTGAGACTGCTTGATCCCTGAATATTAATTTCAGACAGATTATGCCCAGTACGAACTTGGACAGTTTTCACTGTGGACGCTGATGTGTAGCCTGGGGCTCTCTGGTCTGGCACAGCCGAATTTAAGACTGTTGGAATGGAGTTTTCTTTAACTGCCTTAATTTAACTTTCCGGGTTGCCTTTGTTTTTGGTGTGGCTGACTTGCCTGGGCCCGGGTAGGGCCTCCCCCACAGTGCTCCCGCCCTGTCCTCCCCCTAGCATAGCTGAAGATGGCACCTGTCACGGTCACTGCGCTGACAGGCTGGCCGCACTCGTTGGCACTGCCTCTGCACGCCTCCCTCCCCTAGCACCGGAGAGCCGCAAGGGAGCAGCGGGCAGCACCAGACCGTGCCCTCGGGTAGCTGTGTTTCACTTCAGGGTGCTACCTTCAGTGCAATGTGCAATAGGTGGTGTTGCCATCCTGCCATCTGTCCCCATTTCCTAGACGTGTGAACACTCCTCCCACCAGATAACATACAGCTTTCACCCTTCCTGCTCAGACACACAAGTGCAACAGACTTGAATGCTACTTAGACTTACTTGTATATGCTATTTATTTTTTCCTTTTTTTTTTTTTTTTTACAACCGTTTTATCATTGACAGGCCAAAGATTCTCCACTTTACCCTTCCAGTTGGATTGAACAATCAGAATTAGAACATGGGAGGTCATGGGTTTGAATTTCGTGCAAAAAAAAAAAAAAATCCTTTTGTAAGTTATTACATTTCCCTTCCTGACAGCCCTCACCCCCTTCTTCCAGACCCAAACTGTTTCAGAAAGAGGAGTTAACCGTAAGATGCTCAATTCTTATCCGACAGCACGTATTTTCAAGTTTAGAGCCCTGTGTGAGGTCTCCTGCACACTTTGTGCTGTAACTTTCAGGAACTCTTGGAAATAATGGGTTGGTTTGCTGGACTCGGATGCGGTGTAAGCCCTGCTGCCCACACTGTACTGTCAGGACTTGAAAGAGAGGGTTGGTGCCTATGGTGGGTCCAGACGGATCCAGTGCGAGACTACTGAGTATCTGATCCCGAAAGTCAGAACATCACGGCTTTTATGTTTTTAAATGTTGGAACCATTTAATCGGCGAGTCAGTGTTCTGTTTTTTGTCTCCTCCCCTATCTGTAGTCCCCCACATTACTTTGGGACTGCACTAACTACAGTTTTCAATGGTTTTAACTGTAAAAATGAACTGGCAGAGGAGGAAAACATTTCTATTCATTCAAGAGACAATGAACAGATAGGAATTTGAATTTTTAAAAATTACTTCAAAATGTAAAGTTAGATGGGGAATAATAGCAAACAGGTGCTAATTTATTGGAACAAAATTGTTGCTTTGGGGTTTTTTTTTCTTTACAGAAATTGTATGCTCTGAAGATACTAAGGACATTATTCTCATTGTACTTTGGAACTTTCATTCACAAAGATGGTTTTACAAATGATACTTTGTTTACAAAAATTTCTCTAAAACAGGTCATACCAGTGTTTGAAATCTAGGTTTCTTGCTTAGGTAGGTACCTTGTAACCAAATGCACTGGCTTTATAGGTTGCCACAGAGCTGATATTTTGAAAGTGTCTATCTTTGTTAAAAAACAAAGAATATCCTAAAAGGGAAGAGGTGGAAGGCTGGTCCAACAACAAGGAACATAGTGGTGTTTATTGTTAAAAACGTCATCTCAAGTCAAGTCACTGGGTCTGTTTGCATTTGATACATTTTAATACTAAGCACTGTAAAATTATGATTAGAAAATACCTGTGGATATTTGTATAAAAGTGTGAAATAAATTTTTTTATGAAAGTGTTCATTGCTTAGTAACATAGCATTATATATATGAAACTCTAAAATTATAAATAACCTAATTGTGTTTTTATTTAATGAAGGCTAACTCAAGTTTTTGAGATTTTATTTTCTTTGACTGAAGGTTTTCTTCTTTTCCTTCGGGCTCTACTGTTCATTTTCTTTTGATATCAACTGACATCAACTGATCTGAAAGATGGCCTTATTTGAGATCCCTACAAACTGGGAGATGTCGTTTAGCAATGATACCATGGCACGAAGAGTAAGAGTTCTTGTGGCAAAGTTGCTCTCTTCCGAGAAGATATTTTGGACATGAGAGCAGTTTGACTGTGGCACTATTGATCACCAAGGACTGATTTGGTAGAACTGACTGGCCTGAAAATATTTTCTTCAAAGTTTTCTGTTTAGATTTATAAGCAATTTTATGAACCTTCTTTAGCTAGATTATCACAATCTATACAAAATTAAGGCATGGAGATAGAGCTCAGATATTATAGCAAATAGCATGCCCTGTCCCGAATAAATTTCCAATGTAAAATGTATCATCTGTCTAGTAAATTAAGTAATAGTTTTCTACTAAGTATTATATAGTGAATCTTGGTTCTTTGAAGATCAGACAGGTTTTACCACCCAAAGAAATATGATGGGTACTTTCTAATGACAGACCAGTGTGAAACTTTATTCACAGTCCCCTAGACCTACCCAGATTAATGACTACAATCTGTAATCACCATCATCATTTAAGTGTCCGTGGCTGTACTTGGACTATGGCGTAGGTTTCCTGCGCTGGACATCATGGCAATACTTGATAGGATTATATCCCTTCCTCTTCCTCTTAAAAAATCCTACAGGAATGCCTAGGAGTGACAGTAGAAGATAAATCGGAATATCCTTGGATCCATTTACAAACACTGACCTTTTGTTGCTGGTTGCACAATCTCACACTGGGTCATGCCTTTGGGGCTGGGACTGTTCTGGAATGTGGGGCAGATATAAGTGGTAATGCTTTAAATTGTCCAGACCAGGGAAGTAAGGGTAAGATCAAACCTTCTACCCTACATGACAACATTGTAATGAGAACTGACCCCTGGCACACTACCTCATGAGAGGACAATGTGGGAAGACAGATTGGGGTTGATAGACTGTTCTGTTTTAAAGGAAGAAAAGAGTGAAATGCTCTAGGTGCCTGGGTTCCAGATAAGTACAACCTAAAGGCTGAGAAAACAAAGTTATGAGAGTTGCAATCAGGAGCGATAGCATAAAGTAAATGGCTGAAGGCAGTTCCTTAAGACCAAAGGGTAGGATCTAATCATGGTTCAACCACTGAGGAAAAAGCAAGGTTCAAAGAGATGAAGAAAATGAACTAAGAAGTATCTCAAAACAGGAACTACCACAAAAAAGCCAGCAGGTCTCTGTTCTTCTACTAGTTCCTGTTTACGGGCACAGGGCAAGTGAGTGTTTTTTCTCCTGTACCTTTGAAAAACAGGTTTTGCGGACTCTGAAAGGCATCTGGCCCAGCTGTTAGGATGGGGTGACCACCAGTGGCTGAAGGCCAGGTCTACCGAGACGGTTAACCAACAGACCCCAAGAAATCTAGAAGAAAAGTTGTAAAGGGATTCATGGTTAAACCCTCTAAGTGAATTAGAAGACAGAAATCAGGAAAAAACTGGTCTAGCACAGTGCAAGGGTAGACCATGTGCCATATGCCCCATGACCAACCAGGGAATGGTTAATGAGGACACCGGAGTGAAGGAGTCCAGTGCAATTCCTGTAGAGTCAGCATAAGGGCCTCAGTCATCTCTTCGCCCTCCCCCCAAGCCATCTTTCAGACTGTTCCAGGGAAACAAGCAGCGACAGACCCACGTTAGCAGAAGTCAGATAAAATTTTACTATTTATACTTCTAGAACATTCACAGTCTCAAACTACAGGGATAGCATGTACTTCTTTCATTATCCAGAGATTAGTGCATAAGTAAATAACCAGTAGATAGGTGTGAGTGTTAAGATCCTGTCATTGTGGGGGCACCTGGGTGGCTCAGTGGGTTAAGCCTCTGCCTTTGACTCAGGTCATGATCCCAGGCTCTGGGATTGAGCCCCACATCAAGCTCCCTGCAGGGAGCCTGCTTCCCCTCTCTGCCTGCCTCTCTGCCTACTTGTGATCTCTCTGTCAAATAAACAAATAAAACCTAAAAAAAAAAAAAAAAAAAAAAAAAAAGATCCTGTCATTGTGAGGTGTGCCCGGGTGGCTCAGTCACTTGAGCATCTGACGCTTGTTTTTGGCTCTGGTCATGATCTCATGGTCATGAATCCAGACCCATGTCGGGCTTCATTCTCTCTCCCTCTACACCTCCCCTCATGTGTGCTTTCTCTCTCAAATCTTAAAATCCTGTCACTGTGAAAGAGACAGGTGTAGTTTAGTAACTGTTAGATGAATGGAAAAAGAAGATATGGTATACATGGTCTATGGAATATTATGTAGCCATAAAAAAGATCTTGCTATTTGTGACAACATGGATGGAACTAGAGGGTATAATGCTAAGTGACATAAGTCAGAGAAAGACAAATGCCATATGATTTCACTTAGATGCAGAATATAAAAAAGCAAAGTAGAAACGGACACATAAACAGAGAACAAATTGGTGGTTGCCAGAGGGGAGAAGGGTATAGAGAGGAAACAAAATCATAAAGGGGAGTGGGAGGTACAGGCTTTCAGTTTTGGAACATGGAAGTCACAGGGATGAAAGATACAGCATAGGGAATATAGTCAATAATGTAATAGCATTTTATGGTAAATGGCAGCTACACTTGGGTTGAACATGACAATGTATGGAATCATCTAGATATTATGTTGTACACCTGTAACTAATGTAACACCGTGTGTTAACTGCACCTCAATAAAAAACAAGGGGCACCCATCTGGCTCAGTCAGTTAAGTGTCCAATTCTTGGTTTTGACTCAAGTCATGATCTCAGGGTTGTGAGATCGAGCCCTGTGTCAGTCTCTGCACTGGGTGTGAAGCCTGCTTAAGATTCTCTCTCCCTCTGCCCTTCATCATCTCTAAAAACAACAACAACAACAACAACGACCCCAAATTCTCTATTACTACAGTTCTTCCCTCCCCAACATCTTTTATATGGCCTGTAAGAATGAGAGAAGGTCTTAAACAAAAGTACTATTTTCTTTTGACATAGTCATTTTTTGGTATAAGCATGCAATAGTTTGAGTTTCCTCATTATGTGAAGCTATTTATAATTCATTCACTTATTTACATATTCACTAGTTGTAGAGAAGTCTTCTAGTACCCACTAGAGGCCAAGGTCTGTGTCTGGGGATGGAGATACCGAAGTAACACAGACATGGTTCTTGCTCTTGGGGAACTTATGTGATAACTAATATTTGATTTAAGAAAATGGATGGACATCATAATAGCTAATTTATTTGTACTTTTAAATATGAAATGCA
Organism: Lontra canadensis; assembly: GCF_010015895.1. NCBI lineage: Eukaryota > Metazoa > Chordata > Mammalia > Carnivora > Mustelidae > Lontra > Lontra canadensis. The sequence goes on from NW_022631063.1 coordinate 9,838,258, forward strand.
CTGCCATTTGTCTATGCAGTGATATTACTTCCTGTTTTACACAGAAGGGGCCAAAAATCATAATCACAATTTGCGAAAAAGTTGCTTCCAAAGAGTGAAATAACATAATGGCTGCTTTCAGTAGGCATTAGTGTTCTTTTCCTTTCTTTTAACTTAGTGTATAATAAAATACTGGAATACTTAAAAGACTCTACGAAAAAATTTTAAATAAAACAGATGGAAATGAATCCACTTTAAGTAGCAGAATTTAAAATCTTGCATTATAATATAAATGGTTCACATATAAGGTCAGTACCTGATGCTATGTGAGTGGAACTTGCCTCCAGAACCAGGCATCAGCACCACTGAAGGATCCCAGGGGACTCAAAATGTAGCCGAGTTAGATACTTGTTTAGGAAGTCGTTGGATGGCCTGAATATTTATGGAAAGGGCTCTGCCCTGCATGTGGAAATGCCTCATTTTGTTTCCACTGGTGATTCCAGTGCGCCAGTAACAAGAGTTGAGTAGCTAGAGGCATCTTTGCCCTAAAGAGAGAGGGCAAGTGGTTAGCGTCACCTCTTAGAATATAACCTGGTGAGTGACTGGCATGTTTGTGCCCCAGTTTCCTCATCTGTAAAACAGGATAGATAATAGGAATCTCTTAGGTTTTTGTAAGGAGTAAAGAAGACTATTTGGAAGTGCTCTGTAATTATAATTACGCTTGTTATATAAAATCCTAAGACGTTCAGGTAGGAAGGAAGCATAGAAATTTAGTTCTACTTCCTCATTTCACAGATGGGGAGGCATAGTTCCTTTTAATTCTCACTGACTTTTTGTCTCACACTTCAATGCCTGTCATACCCCATGCCTTACCAGTGGGTGTTCCAGCCCCTGCCTGCAAGCTTAAGTACCTTTAACTGACTATAAAATACTGTGAACCAAACTCTTGAATCTGAACTCCTTATCCACATAGGTCACTTTGTTCAAGAGTGACCTGATTTCTGCTAACCTGGGTCTTGGCTCCTTAATACAATGATGAATGTAGGTCGGGGCACGTGCACAAAGTCAGTGTGTAGGCATCTTGAAACTGCTTTGTATTCATTCTGGTTGTTGTTGTTGTTTTTCCTGACAGGGAAGAATGTAAAAGGAGCAGATTTTTTTTGAAAATGCTTTCTCAGTTCTTTATGCACACCATTAATTCTTTGGTTTCCTTTAGTGGGAACGTGCCCTACAGTTTTGTTGCTTATTACCTTTATTGCTATGCAGAAGAGGAAATGCTCACATAGCCCAATTTGTGCTTGGGTTACATCATGAAGATGAAAAATTAGAGCTTATGATTGGAAGAACAGCTTGAAAACTCCCATTTCTCCCTTCCACCTGTCACATGCACTGACTGGAAAACCCATTAAAGGCAAAAAACAAAAAAGGGCACCTTCCGCTGGGAAGACAGGTTCTATTTGACTACAAGGTGTCATCAAATGACACAAAGTACTGAAGTTCCAGGATACCTGCCTAATGGAGAAAGTGCCCTTGGTTAGAAAGTCACCATCAGTAGAGCGGTGAAGAGCAGCCCTGCTCCCATGGTGACATGCCAAGAATCACCTGGGGGTCTCGGGAAGACTCGGGGTCTGATGCAGGCAGTCTGCAGCAGAGCCCAAGAGTCAACATTTCCAACAAGCTCCAGGTGCTGCAAAGCTGTGGGTCCATGGCTTACACTGTGGGGAGCAAGAGGCTCTGGGGTCCATCTCTGTCCAAGTCACATCTCTACCACTTCCTACTTGTCTGACCTTGGACAAATAGGCTAACCCCTGACTTCCGGGAAAGATGGCAGAAGAGGAGGACCCTAGCTTCATCTCGTCCCACAGACACAACTAGCTACCAACCCACATCAGTGTGAGTAACCAAGAAAACAGCCCAAAGACTGGCAGAACAGATTCCACTGCTAAATGTAGAGAACAGGCCACACTGAAGAGGACAGGAAGGGTAGACACAATGTTGGCTGGGGCCGGGGCGGCGGGTGGGGGGATGGGCAGCACTAACCGGACTTGCACTGTGGTTTGCTGGAGAGAGGGAACCATGGGCATGGGGAAGGAAGGCAAACGGACTACCACACCAGAGAACCTGCACGGGGAAGACAATCCCTATAACATTTGACTTTGAAAGTGAAAGGGGTCGAATTTAGCGAGTTCTTACAACCAGCAGGACTTAAAGCCTGGAATTTAAAAAAAAATCAGTGGTCTCCATTCTGGAAGATCCAGAGGGTGATAGGGACATGACAAAAAGTCTGTGGAGAAACAGAAAGAGGAATTGAAAAATGCCTGGGATATAAGGGAGAGTTATTTACTAATCTCACAGGACGTGTCAGAAGGGCAGGTTTGCTGAGGAACTTCTCTAGTAACAAAGGAGCTGACAGGCACCACTGAGGCCCCAGCATTAAGTCATGGCCCTCTGTGGGCAATGGTGCAGCACCAACATTCACTACTTTACTTATTTACACCAAGCCCTGTGTTTGGGGGCTCCTGAGTCCTGGTGGCAGTGGTGGTGGGCCCAGCAGAAGCTCAAGGCATGGCTTATTAAAATTATGTGCCTTGCCCAGGTGTGCTCTGCGGATCTTCCCAGGCCAGCCCTGGTCTTGACTTAGCGGGTCTCCTTTTGTAAGCAGACTGTTGCAAACTTTGTTAAAATTGCATGTCCCATCCCAGCTGGGGACAAAACACTGGCCACAACAAGCAAAGAGAGCCTCTGCAGACACCTGGACTGAAGGGAAAAGCACCCAGAACACAACAGCTGGGCACATGCAGTACACACAGGAGTTTTGGTACATGGGGGACACTGCACTGAAGGCACTACAGGACTTCTTCAGGCCATTACTTTCAAGAGGAGATGTAGCTGACCTTCCTAACACCACAGTGAGACAAAATGAGGAGACAGAGAGGAATATGTCCCAAAGAAGAACAGGACCAAAGCACAAGAGACCTAAGCAACACAGATGTAAGTAATATGCGTGATTGTGAATTTAAAGTAATGAGTGTAAGGATACCCACCAGACTTGAGAAAAGAGTGGAGGGCATCAGTAAGACCCCTAACACAGAGATAAAAAGAACCAATCAGAGATGAGGAATAAAATAAATTTAAAAATACACTTGATATAATAAATACAGTAGAGAAAGTAGAGGAATGAATTAATAATCTGGAAGACAGAGTAATGGAAAGTAATAAAGATAAGCAGGTGAGAGAAAAAATTTGTAAAATAAGAATGTACTTCAGGAACTTACTAATTCCATCAAGTCTAATAACATTCACATTATAGGGATCCAGAAGGAGAAAGAGAAGAGAGGGCAGAAAATTTATTTGATGAAATAACAGGCCCAAATTTCTCCAATCTGGGGAAGGAAACAGATATCCAGATCCAGGTGGCACAAAGATGCCTCAACAGAATCAACCTAAGGAGGTCCACACCAAGACACGTAGTAGTTAAAATGGCAAACAGTAGTGATAAAGAGAGGATTTTAAAAACAGCAAGAGAAAAGATAATTAAATACAAGGGAAACTTCAAAAGGCTAACAGCAGATTTGTTAGCCAAGGCTTTGCAGGCCAGAAGGAAGTGGCAAGATACAAAATGTTGAAATTAAATAAAAATCTATAGCTAAGAATCCTATATCCATCAAGGCTACCATTCAGAACAGAAGTAGAGATAAAGAGCTTCTCAGACAAACAAAAGCTAAAACAGTTCATGAGCAATAAACCAGCCCTAGAAGAAATATTAAAGGGGACTCTGAGTGAAAAGGAAAGACCATAAGTAATAGTAAGAAAAATAGGAAAACAAGATGTGGTACACACACACACACACACACACAGGAATATTACTCAGCCATAACAAAGAAGGAAATCTTGCCATTTACAACGATGTGGATGGAGCTAGAGAGTATTATGCTAAGTCAGTCAGAGAAAGACAAATACCATATGATTTCACACATATGTGGAATTTAAGAATCAAAACAGATGAACATGGCGGGGTGGGGAGAGTCAAACCAGAAAACAGATTCTTAACTGTAGAGAACAAACCTAGTGTTACTGGAAAAGAGGGGGGCAGGGGTATGGGTTAAATGGGTGTTGGGTATTGAGGAGGGCACTCATTGTGCTGAGTACTGGGTGTTGTATGTAAGTGATGAGTCACTAAATTCTATACCTGAAACTAATATTACACTACATGTCAACTGACTGGAATTTAAATAAAGACTTCAAAAAAAAAAAAAAAAAAAGAAAAGAAAAAAAGGGAAACACAAAAGCAGTAAAAATAAGCATATCTGCAAAATTAGGTCAACAGATTCACAGAATAAAAGGATGTAAGGTATGACACTACATACCTAAAACCATGGGGGAGGGGAGAACAGAATGGGTTCAAACTTAAGTGCCCATCAATTTCATATAAATTACTGCATGCACGAGATGTTATATGCAAACTTAATGGTAACCACAAACCAAAAACTACTACTACATATTCAAAAAACTAAGAGAAAGGAATCCAGATATATCACTAAAGCAAGCTAGCAAACTGTGAAAGAGAGCAAAAGGTCACAGAAGAACTACAAAAACAACCACAAAACAAGTCACAAAATGGTAATAAATATATATCTATCAATACTTTGAATGTAAATGGAATAAACACTCCAATCAAAAAAGATGGGGTGACAAAATGGATAAAAAAAAAAACCCACTCATTTATATGCTGCCTGCAAGAGACTCATTTCAGCCTTAAAGAGACATGCAAATCGAAAGTGAGGGAATGGAGAAACATTTATCATGACATGAAAGCTGGGCTAGTCATACTTATATTGGACAAAATAAACTTTAAAACAAAGACTGTTACAAGAGACAAAGGAGGACACTATATAATTATAAAGGGGACAATCCAACAAGAAGATATAACAGTTACAAGTATTTATGTACCCCAAATGGGAGCAACCAAACACACGAAGCAGTTAATAACACACACAAAGGAACTAATTAAGGGTAATACAATAATAACAGGGGACTTTAAAACCCCACTGACATCAATGGACAGATCATCCAAACAGAAAATCAACAAGGAAATAGTAACTTTGAATGACACACTGGACCAGAGGGATTTAACAGATAGATACAGAATATACTATCCTAAGACAGCAGAATACCTGTTCTTTTCAAGTACACACAGAACATTCTCCAGGACAGATCACATATTAGGCCACAAAACAACTCTCAACAAATTCAAAAAGATCGAAGACATACCATGCATCTTTTCTAACCACAATGCTATGAAACTACAAATCAGCCACAAGAGAAAATCTGAAAATAGCACAAATACATGGATGTTAAATAACACACTACTACACAATGAATGAATCAACCAGAAATCAAAGAATAAATAAAAAATTACATGTAGAGAAATGACAATGAAAATACAATGGTCCAAAATCTTTGGGATGCAGCAAAAGTGGTTCTAAGAAGGACATTTATAGCAATAGAGCCCTACCTCAGGAAGCAAAAAAAAATCTCCAATAAACAACCTAACCTTATACATAAAGGAGCTAAAAAAAGGAAGAACAAACAAAACCCAAAGCTAGCAGAAGGAATGAAATGATAAATATTAGAGCAGAAGTAAGTGAAATAGAAGCTAAAGAAAAAAAACAAAAACCAATAGAACAGATCAAGGGAACCAGGAGCTGGTTCTTTAAAAACATCAACAAAATTGATAAACCTCTAGCGAAACTCACCAAAAGAGAGAGAGAGGGGACTCAAACAAAATCACAAATGAAAGAGTAGAAGTAACAACTGACAGCACAGAAATACAAAGGATTATAAGAGAATTATGAAAAGACTATATGCCAACAAACTGGGCAACCTGGAAGAAATGGATAAATTCCTAGAAACATATAACCCACCCAAACTGAAGCAGGTAAAATAGAAAATTTGAACAGATTGATGACCAGCAATGAAACTGAATCAATAATCAAAAAACTCCCCCCCACCAAAAAATAGTCCAGGACTAGATGGCTTCACAAACAAATTCTACCACACATTTAAAGAAGAGCTAATACCTACTCTTTTCAAATTATTTCAAATACTAGAAAACAAAAGGAAACTTTCAAATTCATTCTATGAAGCCAGCATTACTTAAAATTGCACAAAGACAGCAAAAACAGGAGAACTATGGACAAGTATCTCTGAACATAGTTGCAAAAATCCTCAACAAAATATTAGCAAACTGAATCCAATAATACATTGAAACAAATCATTCACCAGGATCAAGTGGGATTTATTCCCAGGATGCAAGGGCTGTGCAATATATATATTTTTGACACTTTATTTTTATTTTTTTATAAACATATAGTATATTTTTATCGCCAGGGGTACAGGTCTGTGAATAGCCAGGTTTACACACTTCACAGCACTCACCATAGCACATACCCTCCCCAATGTCCATAACCCCATCCCACCTCTCCCATCCCCCCTCCCCCCATC